>NW_024069628.1:0-34874 GCF_009389715.1 Phoenix dactylifera
ATACTGGATTTGAAAATAGTCCTCCCTAACTTGTCTGCCATGCAGGAACAAGATCAGGACAGAAAATTTTATCTGCTTGATAAATCAGGGGACGCAGTGCTAATAGCACTTCCCACTTGTGATAACAGGGGACGCAGTGCTGATGCACTTCCCGAAATATGGGAATTATCCCCAAGGGACGCAGTGAGGAAGCACTTCTCATAATATGAGACGCAGTGCTGATGCACTTCCCGAAATACTGGGAATAATCCTACGGGACGCAGTGAGGAAGCACTTCCCACTTTGGCATTCTGTTTGGAAGAATAGCCTTGATAGCAAATTGCTATATTGCAATTAATAAGTTGCAACCAACTTTGTTCTTAGCCAGGAACAAAGGGAGTATTATTACTCGTTCTCAGAGAAGTATTCTGGGAGGTTATTGAACCAATATCATGATGAAGATATCTGAATGATAGAAGGTTCATAGAGTTAAAAATAAATAACTCCTTGGCAACAGATTGGTAATAACCAATTCTGGTTAAAAGAAGCTAATAAGCTCTATAGCTATAAAAGACGTTAATAAGCGCTATAGCTATTCTTCATCAAGTCTTGCAGACGAAGGAATCGCTTCTGATCGAGACAAGTCCAGAGAAGATGCTCTGAACAAAGCTGGATCGAATCAGATCAGCAGTGCTCGCGTGAAGCCAGCACAAGGAAGGACGTCCTCCATCAACAGGAGGAATCGCCTTTGCAGAGTGGCTTCAGCCCGAGGCCACTTTACATCACACTGCTTTCCTTCAGGCGGAAGGAATCCCTCCACCGAGGAAAGATGCTTTCTTGCCAGCAAGAAATACTTTTGGCAGGAAAGATGCTTTCTTGGCGCAGAAGGAATCCACTTTCGGCAGAAAGCAACACAGACCAATGTCACGTCACTCTGACGGATGGCATCTCCACCAGCAGAGGACAAGAAAAGGACGTACGAAGGAATCCACTTTCGGCGGACCAAGGACACTGTGCAATAAAGCACTTTTGTAAAGCAGTACTGTTTACTGCTTGCTTTTTACTTTGAGTCCTTTCGGTCTTTCTTTTCCTTTTCTTTATGTCGTGTCATTCTTTATTGTTTTGTCTGTCGTCCATGTGAGGAGACAGTCTGACCCCGGACTCCAAAATGAATTGGAATCCAATGTAACTCGAGGTCTATTTAAGGCAACGATACTCGCATTTGGGTAGGAGGAACCTTAGACAGCCCCTTGAAGTAATAAGAAAATCTCTTTTGCTTCCGTCTCGGTTTTTGCTTCTTGCCTCTCTCCTTCCTTTCCCCCGCTTCCGCTCAGAGGGACTCGTGCCCCCTCAAGTTGGTATCAGAGCCAAGTTAGTTCTTGGTTCAGGGAGGAGACTACCGCACGCCGGTAGGCCGGCAGGAACAGGGCTTAGCCTAATGAAGGCTAAGAGGCGTCTGGCTTGGGAGTGCTAAGGCACTCGAAGGTATATGGTTCTTTCTATGTAACCTTATTATGCTGCTGAAATAGTATAGGATTCTGCTAAAAGCATGATCTGGTGGCTATGGTCTATCTAGTTTTGAGCTTATGAATCTCCACTATCTGTTATGATGTCCAGGCATGATCTTATATGGTAGTTTAATATTCCATGTCTAAAAGCATCTTGTGATAATAGTTTATCTATCATTGAACGGTATGAACACACCTTCCCTGAATCCGTCATAAGGATGATTTCAAGTATACGACACTTTCTCTCCCGGGGATAATGTACTTGGATGGGTTGAGGCCGAGAGCGGGAGGGTGAGGAAGTCCGATTGAAGTACCCGTTGGTAAGTCCGCATGGGGCGGCAGTGAGGGGAAGAGAGGACGATGAAGCCTAAGTCCCCGCAGTGATCCTCCCCTGTATGGTACATCGCCCGGTGATCGAGGACTGTCGGGTTGGTCATCCATAAGATGGCAGGTTGAAGGGTTGTATTTTTCAATGCTAGAATAAAACATTATCATATTATGCTTCTAAGTTCCATAGAGTTAAACTATCATATCCTGAGCATGCATTTATATCATATATCTGTATAGTAAGATTCAGTGCTCAAATATAGACTAGAAGATAGCTCCCATATCATACTGCTTTTGTTCAGAATCATACACTATTTGTTGATCAGTTAGCATATACATATCTGTTGATAAGGTTAATAGAAGAAAGCTATATTTCACTGTGCATGGTCAACTTAGCACTCGCCAAGAAGCCAGCTCTGCCTGCACCTATGGAGATTGTCTCCGCATGCCCTGTGTTCCGCCATATGGAAAAATATTCCATAGTTTTGGAGGAAGACTCCAAAGGCTGTAATCTCCACCCATAATAATAGCATTATGGACCAACTTATTTGTTCTTTAATTTTAGAACAATAAGTCTAATAGACCGAGAAAAGAGCCTCCAAACTGGAAGTTCTTTAAGACAAATCCTAAATAAGGATTATATGTCTGAGGAAAATGCACTCCTCGGAAATGGTATACAAACCATTTCAATAGTACTGAGAAAGAAAAAATTAAATCTCAGTATTTTCAAGACTTTAAAACACAGGAGAAAGATAAATAGGTTTCTTTTCTTTGGTTTAAAAAATGTCATAAAAATATTAATGATTTTAAAGTCTTGAAGAATTTCTAATAAAAGATAAGCTTGTGAAAAATTTCACAACTGACCAGGATAAATTAGTTCTGGCAAAAAAGATGATAAGAGCTATTAAGGCTCAACAAGTCTTAGAAAATTCTAGGACTAACCCTGATAAATTAATTAGGGAAAAAACACGTCTGTTAGGAAAGACAGTGTACGAAACCTATAGTTAAATCTATAGAGTCCACTGCTTTACTCAGCAGGATGTTTATTTCCTCTCTCATTAAAGAGAAGGAAAAAGAAATAGAACAACTTAAGGTTGAAATAGATCAGCTTAAGGTTGCTTCTGATCTTCAGAACTCAATAAGTTCTGAGAAAGATCCCCTAGGTAATGAATCTAGGTCGTTACCAGATCTAATAGATCTGTCAGACTTACCTGACTGGAATACTAGTAAACTAGATCAAGCTCAAGAAAAGATTAATGACTTGAGACAGTTTACTATTATATCGAGTCGGATGAAATCCTTTTCAAATTAAGAAAGGGATATAGGTCAACAATTTGAACCTATAAAAAAGACAGAAAATAGTCTGCCTAAACCTGAGTCAGTTAAAGTCTACTCAGAAAAGCTAAGACTCTATTAGAGTTTACTTAAGGGTTAATAATAGACCTAAACGTCCGAAAGGAGTAAATCACTCCGTGAATGGACATTTTATCCTCAAGTAGGATGGAAACTGGACAGACGGCCTTCCCTGTCAGTCCATTATTGGAAGTCCAAAATTAGGGACGATCCACTAGAAGATTCTTCTTCAAATGAAGAAGAAGAAGAACCAAGATATTATTCTTCTTCAAATGAAGAAGAGGAAGAACAAAGATATTATTCTTCTTCAAATGAAGAAGAAGACGAAAGATATTCTTCAACTGATGAAGAAGAAAGTGATGTAGATTATAGCTCTAATCAGATGGTTCATATGGTTAATATGTTGACCAATACCATAGGGCCATGGTCTCGGTAAATCAACTGAGGCAAGAAATTGAAATTAATCTGTTTAGAATCTAAAAGAGGACATAGTGCCCTAATATGAAAAGGCAAAGAATAACTCCATATATCTCTCAGGGCTATAATCAGGCCATACATCAAGCTAAAATTAAGTTAGCTTGTAAAGAAGATTATTTAAGCTTTCTGATAAAGCAGGCTAAAATACTTAGCACCTTAGGAAAGCTGAAGATCCTTTAATACTTAAAAGGATAAGGATCTAAGGAACAGATAGGAAATAACCTATCAACCAGGTCTAGGGAAAATCATTTTATTCCTTACCTTATGATGAATCCTTTAATGAAAAGATATACCTCCTAAGGCTAGACCTACACAGAAATATCTTGATCTGTGTAAAGCTGAAATAGATAGACTCCTAAATGAAGGGCTGATTCGGGAATCCCAATCACCATGGAGTTCTGAAGCATACTATGTTTAAAAGTAACATAGTGCAAGCTAGAGGTAAACCAAAATTGGTTTATAAATTACAAACCTCTAAATAAAGCTTGGGATGGAAAATATATCCATCTTTTAATCCAGAAAGAATGCTTAGATAGGTTGAGTGAATCATTCATCTTTTCTAAGTTTAAGCTAGAACTTAGCTTTTTATCAGTATTCCAATTAAGGAATGTGATAGGTATAAAACAGCATTTACCAACACCATTCGGACAATACGAATGGAATGTCATTCCTTTTGGCATTGGAAATGCAATCTCTGAATTCCAGAGAATACAGAATGAGAATTTATAATCCATTCTCGCATTTTATTGTTAATTATAACAATGAAGTTATAGTGTTTTCTAAATCAGTAGAAACAACACTTTTAAAGATTTACAAAATCTTTAAGATGGTGACTGTTAATAACAATTTCACCATAAAATCTGATGAAATGAATTTATTCCAAACCTCATTAAGGTTTAAGGGATATTACATCAGTTTTGGAAAAATAGTTCCAATTAAAAATACTTTACCTAACCCAAACTGGAATAAGATTATTCATGCTTCAACTTCCTCTATTTATTTTGAAGGAATCTTAAAACAGTTGATCCAATTCAAGGTAAAGAAATCTCATTGAGATACACTTCTGCCATGTGGAATGCCACTCAGAGTAAGTATCCGGAAGAGAAAAGAGGAATACTTTCAATAATGAAAGTTATATCCCTTTTCCAAAATGATTTGTTATCCAAGCCATTTGTGCTAAGGACAAACTGCAATGCAGTAAAACAAATCATTGAAGCCTCACAGAAAGTATCTGTTGGATGGCAAGCACAATTAAGTGTTTTGATTTTCAGATTGAATATCTGACGGTAGAAGATACTAGTCTTCTTCACCCCTTGTTTCATGAATTCTTGCAGGAGAAGCTCAAGATCCCTATGCAGAGGATACTCTCTCTCCTGAGAAAGAAGAAGAACAGTCTACTTCTATGCATGATCAAATGCATAAGATGAGTAAGAGCTGAAGCTACAGAACACATGTGGCAAAGCATCTTGGAAATACATCCAAGAAAGGGTGCAATCAAGACCCAACATCAAGCAATCCTTGATTGACACTGTCTTCTTCGATGCAGTACTCTGATGGAGTCTGTCAAATGTTCTGCTTCAAATGTAAAACAGAACTGCTTCTTGAGCTGGTCCAGGCATTTGGACATAATCTCTTCAGGACTGCATTGTGGATATTTCCTGGAGAGTTTAGCTTTAAGACTGGCAAAATAATTGTCAGTAGAACCTTCAGACTGCGGAATTTCAGTACGGTCCTTCTGAAGGTAGCTAAATCAGATTTAATGGTGGAAATGATATCATCATATTTTTCTCGAGGCATACCTCGCCACCATTTGTAGAGATATTTTCTCTTTAGGACAGGGATATTTACCTCCTGGTCCCATTTCTGCCGATATGATCCACTTGAATATCCATGGGATCTTGTTCTGGATTACGAACTATCATCGGAATAGCTCTGTAGAGATGTATTCATCTGTGAGCTTGTTGATGGTGGGATGATTATCCACCCATTCTTCAAAATGTTGAAGCACTGGTGAGGGCAGCATATTAATTTTCTGGCCCAAACTTGGTCCACCAATTTGTGAAACCATCCCTGGCAGTGGCTTCTGCAATATTTCCGGCTCCACCTGTATAAACCAAGAATGCTTCTTCTTGGGATTTTCATAATAGAAAATGCTGGTGAAGGCTTGAACATAGTCCCAGTAATTAACCAGATAGACTTGTCCATTGGTTGTGATCTGCTTGGGCCTGATTTGGGTCAAGTCCCCATTCATTTGGTCTGATCACCTTCAAATATAGCATTTGCTAAAATTGATTATTCCACTCCTGATACTTCCATTTGGAAGTTATGCTGGGTTTCTACAGATTAGTATGGAGCAGGAGTGCCTCCATTACTAACTCTGTTTTTCCCCCTCCATTGAAGGGTAACCCCGTTCGTCAAAGTATTTTTGACGTATGAACCATGGATCACTCAGATGAGCAACTTCACTGTGATCCAGGTACATAATAACCTCCTCGGATTTCTTCTCCGAGTAAGTACTATCCAGGAGATTCTCCTGTAGTACTTCCTTCATCGTTGGGCTCGACGATGAAGTTGGTTGCAAGGAAGTTCCTTGCCCAGCACTAGTGTGCTGTTCAATGGTCCAACCTTCTATTTTCCTTATTGAGAAAGGTTGCCAAATCCACCAGTTTCGAACTGCTGGGCTCCATTGGTGGGAAATTTCCCGCAGTTAACTTGTGGAGCAGCTTGAGTGGGAAGTGCATAAGCACTGCGTCCCCTGCCATATATGGGAAGTGCATAAGCACTGCATCCCCTGCCATAATGACCATAATGGGGCCATGTATTCCCAGTATTTTCGGGAAGTGCTATATTTGCACTGCGTCCCCTGATATTTCGGGCAGATGATTTTCTGCCTTGTTTCATGGTGTCTCGCTTCTTCTTCTTCTCCTTCTCTTTCTTCTTCTTCTCCTTCTTCTCATTCCTCTTCTTCTTCTTCTTATTCTTCTCATTCTTCGTCTTCTTCTTCTCCCTCTTCTCCTTCCTCTTCTTCTTCTCCTTCTACTTCTCCCACTTCTCCTTCCTCTTCCTCTTCTCCTTCTTCTCGCCCTTCTTCTTTTCTTCTTGCGCTTCTTCTTCTTATCCACCAACTTCTTCTTCTTCCCTGTTCTTTCTCTTCCCCTTCTTCTTCGACATTTTTCTCTTCCCCTTCTTCTCCAACATCTTCTTGTTCTTCTCCTTCTCCTCCATCTTCTTCCCCTTGTTCTTTCTTCTTCTCCTTCTACTTCTCCCATTCTCCTTCCTCTTCTTCTTCTCCTTCTTCTTGCTCTTCTTCTTCTTCTTCTTCTTGCGCTTCTTCTTCTTATCCACCAACTTCATTTTCTTCTTCTCCTCCATCTTCTTCCCCTTGCTCTTTCTCTTCTCCTTCTTCTTCGGCTTCTTTTTTCTCTTCCCCTTCTTCTCCAACTTCTTCTGTTCTTCTCCTTCTTCTTCTTCTTCTTCTTCTTCTCCTTCATCATCATCATCTTCTTCTTCTTCTCCTACCTCTTCTTTTTCTACGTCTACTACTTCTTCTCTTTCTTCTTGTTCTTCTTCTTCCCATCTTCTTCTTCTTCTTCATCTTTTTGCTCTCCACCTTCTTCTTCTTCTTCTTCTTCTTCCTCTTCTTCTTCTCCTTCTTCTTCCATTCTTTTTCTTCTCCTTCTTCCTTTCCGTCTTGTCCCACTTCTTCTTGTTCTCCCTCTTCTCGTTCTTCTTCCTTTTCCAATTCTTTTTCTTCTACTTCTTCTTCTCCATCTACTTCCTCTTCCTCTTCTTCTTGGTTGTTCTTCACCTCCTCCTTCTCCTCCCACTTCTTCCTATTCCTCATCTTCTCCTTCCTCTCCTTCTTCCCCCATCTTCTTCTTCTTCTTCTTCTTCGCCTCCTCCTCCTTCTTTTTCTTCTTTTTCTTCTTCCACTACTTGTTTTTCTTCTCCTGCTTCTCCAATTCTTCTTTTTGTTCTTCTTCTCCTTCTTCTTCTCCTCCATCATCATCATCATCATCATCATCTTCTTCTTCTTCTTGTAATACTCCAACCTCTTCTTCATCTTCTTCTCCTTCTTCTCCTTCTTCTTCTACTTCTCCTGTCTTAATCTTCTTCTTTTCTTCTCCTTCATCGTTTTCTTCTTCTTCTCATCCTTCGTCATCATCTTCAGCTTCTATTTCTTCTACTTCTTCTTGTCCTCCTTCTTTTTCTTCCTCTTCACCAATTCCTCTTCTTCTACTTCTCCCTCTTCTCCTTCCTCCTCTTCTTCTTCTCCTTCTTCTTCTTCTCCCTCTTCTCTTGCTCTTCTTTCTTCTTCGCCACCCTCTTCATCTTTTTCTTCTCCTCCATCTTCTTCCCCTTGTTCACTCTCTTCCCCTTCTTTTTCGACTTCTTGGTTTTCTTCTCCTTCTTCTCCTTCATCTTCTCATACCTCTTCTTTTTCTACTACTACTACTTCTTCTCCTTCCTATTCTTTCTCTTTCTTCTCCTACTTCTCCGTCTTCTCCTCCTTCTTCTTCTTAGTCTCCAGAAGGCAAGGGACATGTTTTCATAACTGAAAGATGTATGGTTAGAAAACGTGGCTGTAACACTGTTCCACACGTTCTCACGTTGAGGGGCATTTCGGAAACTCTACAGAAGTCTGTTCAAAGTGGAAAAATATCATCTAGAAGGATTTTTCGTCCCGAATCCAACGAATCTAGTTTCGTGGAAGTCCGAGTTCGGTTGGGGCACGAATTTGACCGTTTTATCTGATTGCGCAGAATCCTGCTGAAATGGGGGTTTTCCTATCTTATCTAGGATTCAACCTTATCTTGTACATGGAAAAGTGGAGTTTGTGAGGGACTTGTAATTCGAGGTTGCTCCTCTATAAGAGGACCCTCAAAAGGGAAGGATTGGTATCGGGTAGAGCTAGAGAGACCAGGAGAGCTTATTGTAATAAGTTGAGTAGTTATCCAATAAAGTTCTCTTCCTCTGTATTTAATCTCTCCTTCGTGGTATTTTCTGGTGTCATGCTTCGCTGCATTATTGTTGTTAGGCATGACCTAAGTCACAGAGACTAGGTTCCTACGCCAGGAAGGCATATCGGTTATCTTCGGTAGACCAAGCCGCACGTTGTTGGGATTCGCTTTGAAATCCCTTCGTACGTGACATTCGTCTTCTTCTTCTCCTTCTCTTTCTTCTTCTTCTCCTTTTTCTCATTCCTCTTCTTCTTCTTATTCTTCTCATTCTTCGTCTTCTTCTTCTCCCTCTTCTCCTTCCTCTTCTTCTTCTCCTTCTACTTCTCCCACTTCTCTTTCCTCTACTTCTTCTCCTTCTTCTCGCTCTTCTTCTTCTTCTTGCGCTTCTTCTTCTTATCCTCCAACTTCATTTTCTTCTTCTCCTCCATCTTCTTCCCCTTGCTCTTTCTCTTCTCCTTCTTCGACTTCTTTTTTCTCTTCCCCTTCTTCTCCAACTTCTTCTTGTTCTTCTCCTTCTTCTTCTTCTTCTTCTTCTTCTTCTTCATCATCTTCTTCTTCTCCTACCTCTTCTTTTTCTACGTCTACTACTTCTTCTCTTTCTTCTTCTTCTTCTTCTCCATCTTCTTCGTCTTCTCCTTCTTCTTCTTCTTCATCTTTTTGCTCTCCACCTTCTTCTCCTTCTTCTTCTTCTTCCTCTTCTTCTTCTCCTTCTTCTTCTCCTTCTTCATCTTTTTGCTCTCCACCTTCTTCTCCTTCTTCTTCCTTTCCATCTTGTCCCACTTCTTCTTGTTCTCCCTCTTCTCTTTCTTCTTCCTTTTCCAGTTCTTTTTCTTCTACTTCTTCTTCTCCATCTACTTCCTCTTCCTCTTCTTCTTCTTGTTCTTTCACCTCCTCCTTCTCCTCCCACTTCTTCCTATTCCTCATCTTCTCCTTCCTCTCCTTTCCCCATCTTCTTCTTCTTCTTCTTCTTCGCCTCCTCCTCCTTCTTCCTCTTGTTCCTTTTCTTCTCTTTCTTCTTCCACTACTTGTTTTTCTTCTCCTGCTTCTCCAACTTCTTCTTTTTCTCCTTCTTCTCCTTCTTCTTCTCCTCCATCATCATCATCATCATCATCATCATCTTCTTGTAATACTCCATCCTCTTCTTCATCTTCTTCTGCTTCTTCTCCTTCTTCTACTTCTCCTGTCTTAATCTTCTTCTTTTCTTCTCCTTCATCGTTTTCTTCTCCTTCTCATCCTTCATCATCATCTTCAGCTTCTACTTCTTCTACTTCTTCTTGTCCTCCTTCTTTTTCTTCCTCTTCTCAATTCCTCTTCTTCTACTTCTCCCTCTTCTCCTTCCTCCTCTTCTTCTTCTCCTTCTTCTTCTTCTCCCTCTTCTCTTGCTCTCTTCTTCTTCGCCACCCTCTTCATCTTCTTCTTCTCCTCCATCTTCTTCCCCTTGTTCATTCTCTTCCCCTTCTTCTTCGACTTCTTGGTTTTCTTCTCCTTCTTCTCCTTCATCATCATCTTCTCCTTCATCTTCCCCTACCTCTTCTTTTTCTACTACTACTACTTCTTCTCCTTCCTATTCTTCTCTTTCTTCTCCTACTTCTCCGTCTTCTCCTTCTTCTTCTTCTTACTCTTCTTCTTCGCCTCCTCCTCCTCCTCCTCCTCCTCATCCTTCTCCCTAGTCTGCTCCTTCTCTCGCTTCCCCATCTTCTTCCACTTCTTGTTTTTCTTCTTCCTTCATCTTCTCCTTCTTCTTCCACTTCTTCTCTCTCTTCTCCTTCCACTTATTCTTTTTCTTCTCCTTCTCCTACCACAATTTTTTTCTTCTCCTTCTTCCACATCTTCTTCTTCTTCTCCTTCTTCTTCCTCTCCCCCTTCTTCTTCTTCTCTTTCTTCACCTCCTCCTACTCCACCTACTCATGCTTCTTCTTCTTCTTCTCCCTCTTCTCCTCCCCCTACTTCTTCTTCTCCTTCTTTTTCTTCTTCTCCTCCTTTTCCTTCTTCTTCTTCTGCTCCTTCTCCTCCTCCTTCACCCCGGTCCGTTCCTTCTTATTCTTCCCCATCTTCTTCTTCTTCTCCTCCATCATCATCATCTTTTTCTTCTTCTCCTTCTTCTTCTTCTTGTACAACTTCTTCCTCCTCTTCATCTTCTTCTCCTTCTTCTCCTTTTTCTTCTACTTCTGCTATCCTAATCTTCTTATTCTCTCCTTCATCATCTTCATCTTCTTCTCATCCTTCCTCATCATCCTCATCTTCTTCTCCTTCTCTTTCTTCTTCTTCTTCTCACTCTTCTCATTCTTCTTCTTCTTCTTCTCCCTCTTCTCCTTCCTCTTCTTCTTCTCCAACTTCTTCTCCCTCTTCTTCTTCTTCTTCTTGCTCTTCTTCTTCTTCTCCACCATCTTCATCTTCTTCTTCTCCTCCATCTTCTTCCCCTTGTTATTTCTCTTCTCCTTCTTCTTCGACTTCTTGTTTTTCTTCTTCCCCTTCTTCTCCAACATCTTCTTGTTCTTCTCCTTCTTCTTCTTCTCCTCCTTTTTCTTCTTCTTCTCCTTCTTCTTGTTCCTCTTCTTCTTCTTCTCATTCTTCTTGTCCCTCTTCTCCTTCCTCTTCTTCTTCTCCAACTTCTTCTCCCTCTTCTTCTTCTTCTTCTTACTCTTCTTCTTCTTCTCCACCATCTTCATCATCTTCTTCTCCTCCATCTTCTCCCCTTGCTATTTCTCTTCTTCTTCTTCTTCTTCGCTTCTTGTTTTTCTTCTCCTACCTCTTCTTCTTCTCCTTCTTCTTCTCCTTCTTCTTCTCCCTCTTCTTCTTTTTCTTCTCTTTCTTCCCTCCTCCTTCTGCACCTCCTCATCCATCTTCTTCTTCTCCTTCTTCTACTTCTTCTTCTTCTTCTGCCCCTCTTCCTCCTCCTTCTCCCTCTCCTCCTCCTTCTCCCTAGTCCGTTCCTTCTTCTTCTTCTCCATCTTCTTCGTCTTCTCCTCCTCCTTCTTCTTCTCCTTCTTCTTGTCACAACTCCTCGAATCGGGGCTGGACCAGATGCGGGTCAAGGTATAAACCAGATCGAATCGCTGGACAAGTTAGAGGTCTGACCGTGCTTTCTGAAGATTTGGGCAACTTGGAGACCAAATCTGGGCCCTAGGATCACATAGGGAAACGTGTGCAAGATCTAGGAGTACTACCCAAGAGCATTTGGCTGGGGGCATGTGCCCCATGGCGTGTATTGGCAAGAATACATGCTGGCTCATCATTAGGAGGAAAGCTGCTGCAACAAGTCTGATTCAGTGTTGTGGTTTTATCTCGAAGCATAGACTGAATCCGGAAAATTGAGATGCATGAAAATGTGTGCCACTAATGGAGGTACGTGGCATAAGTCTCCAGAAGGCAAGGGACACGTTTTCATAACTGAAAGATGTATGGTTAGAAAACATGGCTGTAACACTGTTCCACACATTCTCACGTTGAGGGGCATTTCGGGAACTCTACAGAATTCCGTTCAAAGTGGAAAAGTATCATCTAGACGGATTTTCGTCCCGAATCCAACGAATCTAGTTTCGTGGAAGTCTGAGTTCGGTTGGGGCACGAATTTGACCGTTTCATCTGATTGCGCAGAATCCTGCTGAAATGGGGGTTTTCCTATCTTATCTAGGATTCAACCTTATCTTATACATGGGAAGTGGAGTTCGTGAGGGACTTATAATTCGAGGTTGTTCCTCTATAAGAGGACCCTCAAAAGGGAAGTATTGGCATCGGGTAGAGCTCGAGAGACCAGGAGAGCTTATTGTAATCAGTTGAGTGGTTATTCAATAAAGTTCTCTTCCCCTGTATTTCTCTCTCTCCTTCGAGGTATTTTCTGGTGTCATGCTTCGCAGCATTATTGTTGTTAGGTATGACCTAAGTCATAGAGACTAGGTTCCAACGCCAGGAAGGCTGATCGGTTATCTTCGGTAGACAAAGCCGCACGTTGTTGGGATTCGCTCTGAAATCCCTTCGTACGTGACATTCTTCTTCTTCTTCTCCTTCTTCTCATTCCTCTTCTTCTTCTTATTCTTCTCATTCTTCGTCTTCTTCTTCTCCCTCTTCTCCTTCCTCTTCTTCTTCTCCTTCTACTTCTCCCACTTCTCCTTCCTCTTCCTCTTCTCCTTCTTCTCGCCCTTCTTCTTCTTCTTCTTGCGCTTCTTCTTCTTATCCACCAACTTCTTCTTCTTCCCCTTGTTCTTTCCCTTCTCCTTCTTCTTCGACTTCTTTTTTCTCTTCCCCTTCTTCTCCAACATCTTCTTCTCCTTCTTCTTCTTCTTCTTCTTCTTCTCCTTCATCTCATCATCTTCTTCTTTTTTCTCCTACCTCTTCTTTTTCTACGTCTACTACATCTTCTCTTTCTTCTTCTTCTTCTTCTCCATCTTCTTCGTCTTCTTCTTCATCTTTTTGCTCTCCACCTTCTTCTTCTTCTTCTTCTTCCCCTTCTTCTTCCTCTTGTTCCTTTTCCTCTACTTCTTCCACTTCTTCTTTTTCTTCTCCTTCTTCTTCTTTTCCGTCTTCTCCCACTTCTTCTTATTCTCCCTCTTCTCCTTCTTCTTCTTTTTCCTATTCTTTTTCTTGTACTTCTTCTTCTCCATCTACTTCCTCTTCTTCTCCTTCTTCCCCATCTTCTTCTTCTTCTTCTTCTTCGCCTCCTCCTCCTCCTTCCTCTTGTTCTTTTTCTTCTCTTTCTTCTTCCACTACTTGTTTTTCTTCTCCTGCTTCTCCAACTTCTTCTTTTTCTTCTTCTTCTCCTTCTTCTTCTCCTCCATCATCATCATCATCATCACCTTCTTCTTGTAATACTCCAACCTCTTCTTCTCCTACTTATCCTTCTTCTTCTACTTCTCCTATCTTAATCTTCTTCTCCTACTTATACTTCTTCTTCTACTCATCCTTCATCATCATCTTCAGCTTCTACTTCTTCTACTTCTTCTTGTCCTCCTTCTTTTTCTTCCTCTTCAACTTCTTCTCATTCCTCTTCTTCCACTTCTCATTATTCTCATTCTTCTACTTCTACTTCTCCCTCTTCCCCTTCCTCTTCTTCTTCTCCTTCTTCTTCTTCTTCTCCCTCTTCTCTTGCTCTTCTTCTTCTTCGCCACCCTCCTCAACTTCTTCTTCTCCTCCATCTTCTTCCCCTTGTTCATTCTCTTCCCATTCTTCTTCGACTTCTTGGTATTCTTCTCCTTCTTTTCTTTCATCATCATCTTCTTCTCCTTCATCTTCCCCTACCTCTTCTTCTTCTCCTTCTTCTTCTTCCTCTTGTTCCTTTTCCTCTACTTCCTCCACTTCTTCTTTTTCTTCTCCTTCTTCTTCCTTTCCGTCTTCTCCCACTTCTTCTTATTCTCCCTCTTCTCCTTCTTCTTCTTTTTCCTATTCTTTTTCTTCTACTTCTTCTTCTCCATCTACTTCCTCTTCTTCTTCTTCTTCTTGTTTTTTCACCTCCTCCTTCAATTGGATTGGATGAATCTGTCAAGTCAAGGTCAACGTACGAAGCAGCAAGTATGGTGCATCGCCTCTTTCTCGTTCTCGCTCGGAAGCCAAAACGAACACGCCTCATCCCACTTCTTCCTATTCCTCATCTTCTCCTTCCTCTCCTTCTACCCCATCTTCTTCTTCTTCTTCTTCTTCTTCTTCGCCTCAGCAGCCGATTAAATTAGAATCGACTGAAGCCAATGCTTATCTAGGATTAAATAAATCAATCCTAGAACATATAAGGGTTAAAGAACTTAATGAATTAATTAAGGCCCAGAATTATACAAATGTATATCTAGTCTGTCTTGGAAGCCAGTTATTAGATCTGGAAAATAAAATAGAAAGAATGACAACATACTTTAAGAGAGAAATTCAAAATCAAATCTCTTAAAGAAATTCATACTCAAAAGGAAGTAATAGATCTTCCAATGATACAACCACCAATTAAGGTGGAAGGGTTTAAATTAAAAAAACCATAATTCTGAATTTCTAGAATTATTAGAAGATAGGTTAAAAACCCTTCATATAGGATGATAAATCAGGATCATTTCCTAAGGGAAAATATGTCCTCATACTATGGCATTGATAATACATCAAGCCTAGAAAAGTTGGAATCCCAACTAGGAGCCCTTCAACTTGGTAATCTAGATGAATCATCACAGATTAACCAAGTCAAATATAAGCCGGCAAGAATGGAACATTATTATTATCAAAGACCTACCCCGGCTGATATACTCCTTGAGGAAAATCAACCTCACTTTCATACTTCCTTTTCAGGAAAACAAATCTATGAACGGAACATAGATGGCATGAATGACAAACAGATAGTTGATGTTATACATAGAATGATGATGTATAGCACTATTTGTAGAGCTAATGGTAATTCAGACCATCAGATTGCTCAGTTCATAATAACTGGGTTTGTAGGACAATTGAGAGGCTGGTGGCAGCATTATCTTTCTGAAGCCCAAAGAAATGAAATTATGGGTCATCAGAAAATTATAAAAATAGAACCTGATATTACTGGATCTACAGGATCTAGTACCATAGCTGTCACAGAACAAGATGCAGTTTATACACTCACTCTTGCTATAGTTCAAAACTGGTTAGGTCATGAAATTTCAGTGACCGATACGATCAAGTCATTATTGATCAATTTAAAATGCCCAACCTTAACCCATTTCAGATGGTACAAGGATACTTTCCTTAGTAGAGTCATGCAATTACCTGACTCAAATTCAGAAGGTTGGAAGTCTAAATTCATAGAAGAACTCCCGCACTTATTTGCGGAAAAAATTAAGAGAGTCCTAAGACATAGAAATAATGGAATTTCTATAAATTATAATTCTTATACCTATGGACAACTTATTAATACATGTGTCCAAGAAGGTCTTGCCTTATGTAATGACTTAAGGTTGAAAAGGCAATTGAAAAAAAAAAGGCTCATAGAAAAACATCAATTAGGTGAGTTCTGTGATCAATTTGCCTATGATATAGGGGAAAATACAGACCCTATGAAAAACATAAACATCGCAAATCGCGAAAAGAGAGGAAAGTTAAATCTCGTAGGAGAAAACTTCCTCCAAAAATGAAAACCAAAACACCTAAGAATCAACTTACGTGTTACAGATGCGGTAAGAAAGGTCGTACCTCACAATACTGCAGATTAAAAAACAGAATTAATAATCTAAACTATGATGAAGAAACAAAAGTTGAGATAGCAAAAATAGTGCTAGCATCTTCATCAGATCAAGAAATAGACTCTGAATTATCAGAAGCAGATGATGAAATGGACACCATTTCATCTTCATCCTCAGATAAATAGGCATGTTGTAGCAGGGCAAGTTGCCAAAAAGACTACTGGAAATCAATAGTTGAGATGAACAAAATAAGTGTTCTAACCAGAGATCAAGAAAATATTCTTGAACTCTTAGATCATATAAAGGATCAGGAGACAAGGAAGACCTTGCTTGAGTTCTTAATAAAGAACCCAAATAATACAGAAATAGGGCCTAAGATCCCTACTCATACATTGATTTTACTCTCTGAATCGATTTTACTCTTCCCAAATTAGGGAAAAACCAGTTTCAACTGATGAATTGAAACATAGAATAGAAGAAATTGAAATAGACATAGCTCTATTAAAATCTGAAAATAATCAGATCAAGTCTAGAATTAAAGACTTAGAAGAATCTCAGGAAATACTCTCTGATTCAAAAGGGAAAAAGGTAGTTAATGATAACTCCAACAAATGTATAATCCCATTGAAAAGGGTAATAAACCCAGAATGGTATGTCAATATTGACATAAAAATTAATCAAAGTCTTACACTACCAAATATGGTTGCTCGAGTAGATTCTGGAGCAGATTTTAATTGCATTAAAGAGGGAATTATCCCCAATCTTTATCTGGTTAAAACCACCCAGTCAGCCATTATAGCAGAGGGAACCAGATTAAGTATTTCCGACCAATTGTTGGATGCATACATTATTACAAAGGATGTAAAAATAAAAACATCTTTTGTCATAATAAAAAATCTAACGCATAAGGTCATATTAGGAACACCTTTCCTAGACCAGATTATGCCTATCAATAAGATAGATCGAACAGGAATACTCGTTCAAAGAAAAGGAAAACAAATTAAGTTTCCCCTTGTTAACCAAAATTTGGAAGTCATTAATCAGATAATGGATCGCCTAAATCAGAAGGTGAAATTATCTCAACCAGACTTTAATTTAAAAAGTCTCCAGCATCATTATAATGCAGGTACAGTCAATCATGAGGACTACAAGCCACAGCAACAAGCTATGGTAAGAAAGGGAAATATTCCCAAGGTAAGACATCTACCTGATTATGCATCAAAAATAGATGCTATAGAGTATTATAAATATTATAATACTGGATTTGAAAATAGTCCTCCCTAACTTGTTATTATGCAGGGACAAAGTCAATGCAGAAAATTTGATCTGCTTGGTAAATCAGGGGACGCAGTGCTAATAGCACTTCCCATGTGAATATGGTAGGGGACGCAGTGCTGATGCACTTCCCGAAATAATGGGAATAATCCCTAAGGGACGCAGTGAGGAAGCACTTCTCATATTGAGACGCAGTGCTGATGCACTTCCCGAAATACTGGGAATAATCCTACGGGACGCAGTGAGGAAGCACTTCCCATATGCGGCATTCTGTTTGGAAGAATAGCCATAATAGCAAATTGCTATATTGCAATAAATAAGTTGCAACCAACTTCATTCTTAGCCAGGGATGAAGGGAGTATTATTACTCTTTCTTAGAGAAGAATTCTGAGTGGTAATATGAACCAATATCATAATGAAGTTAATCTGAGTGATAAATAGTTCATTGAGTTAAAAATTCAGTTGACTCATTGGCAACAGATTGGTAATAGCCAATTCTGGTTAAAAGAAGCTAATAAGCTCTATAGCTGTAAAAGACGCTAATAAGCGCTATAGCTAAACAAATTTGTCAAGCCATGCTTCCGGAAGAGGAAATAACTTCTTGCCCAAGACAAGCCCAGAGAAGATGCTCTGAACAAAGCTGAATCAAATCAGATCAGCAATGCTTGCCCGTGAAGACAGCACGAGGAAAGACGTCCTCCACCCAACAGGAGGAATCGCCTTTACAGAGTGGCTCAGCCCAATGCCACTTTAGATCACATCACCGCTTTCCTACAGGCGGAAGGAATCTCTCCAATCGAGGAAAGATGCTTTCTCCTTCCTCTTCTTCTTATTATTCTTCTCATTCTTCGTCTTCTTCTTCTCCCTCTTCTCCTTCCTCTTCTTCTTCTCCTTCTACTTCTCCCACTTCTCCTTCTTCTTCTTCTTCTCCTTCTTCTCGCTCTTCTTCTTCTTCTTCTTGCGCTTCTTCTTCTTCTCCTCCATCTTCTTCCCCTTGTTCTTTCTCTTCTCCTTCTTCTTCGACTTCTTTTTTTCTCTTCCCCTTCTTGTTCTTCTTCTTCTTCTCCTTCATCATTATCATCTTCTTCTTCTCCTACCTCTTCTTTTTCTACGTCTACTACTTCTTCTCTTTCTTCTTCTTCTTCTCCAACTTCTTCGTCTTCTCCTTCTTCTTCTTTTTCATCTTTTTGCTCTCCACCTTCTTCTTCTTCTTCTTCTTCTTCTTCCTCTTCTTCTCCTCCTTCTTCTTCCTCTTGTTCCTTTTCCTCTACTTCTTCCACTTCTTCTTTTTCTTCTACTTCTTCTTCCTTTCCGTCTTCTCCCACTTCTTCTTATTCTCCCTCTTCTGTGAGGCCCAATAGTCCCACATCAGAAAGACTCGTTCCAGAGCCTGGGCATATGAGGCGGGTGTCTCCAAATCCTGCAGACGCGATTTGGGAGGAAAACAAAACCGGAGAGGGGTGAAGGACGCTTGCGTGAAGCCCTGGAACCGGACAATATCTGGCAGGGGAGCCCCGCAGTCCCTCCTCATGTGGCCCCCACGTGGGCACTGGGTGCCTCACGTGCTCCGCGCAGACGGGGGCGTGACATTTGGTATCAGAGCCGAAGACGGCTCTTGTCCGATGGTGGGAAGGGTGTGAGGCCTAATAGTCCCACATCGGAAAGACTCATTCCAGAGCCTGGGCATATGAGGCGGGTGTCTCCAAATCCTGCAGACGCGTTTTGGGTGGAAAACAAAACCGGGGAGGATGAAGGATACTTGCGTGAAGCCCCATAACCGGACAATATCTGGCAGGAGAGCCCCGTGTTCCCCCCTCATGTGGCCCCCACGTGGGCACTAGGTGCCTCATTTGCCTCGCAGAGGTGGGGGCGTGACATCTTCTCCTTCTTCTTTTTCCTATTCTTTTTCTTCTCCTTCTTCTTCTCCTCCATCACCATCATCATCATCTTCTTCTTCTTGTAATACTCCAACATCTTCTTCATCTTCTTCTCCTTCGTCTCCTTCTTCTTCTACTTCTCTTGTCTTAATATTCTTCTTTTCTCCTCCTTCATCGTCTTCTTCTTCTTCTCATCCTTCGTCATCATCTTCAGCTTTTTCTACTTCTTCTTGTCCTCCTCCTTTTTCTTCCTCTTCACCTTCTTCTCATTCCTCTTCTTCCACTTCTCATTATTCTCATTCTTCTACTTCTACTTCTCCCTCTTCTCCTTCCTCCTCTTCTTCTTCTCCTTCTTCTTCTTCTTCTCCCTCTTCTCTTGCTCTTCTTCTTCTTCGCCACCCTCTTCATCTTCTTCTTCTCCTTCATCTTCTTCCCCTTCTTCATTCTCTTGCCCTTCTTCTTCGACTTCTTGGTTTTCTTCTCCTTCTTCTCCTTCATCATCATCTTCTTCTCCTTCATATTCCCCTACCTCTTCTTTTTCTACTACTACTACTTCTTCTCCTTCTTATTCTTCTCTTTCTTCTCCTACTTCTCCGTCTTCTCCTGCTTCTTCTTCTTACTCTTCTTCTTCACCTCATCCTCCTCCTCGTCCTCCTCATCCTTCTCCCTAGTCTGCTCCTTCTCTTGCTTCCCCATCTTCTTCCACTTCTTGTGTTTCTTTTTCCTTCTTCTTCTCCTTCTTCTTCCACTTCTTCTCTCTCTTCTCCTTCCACTTATTCCTTTTCTTCTCCTTCTCCTACCGCACTTTTTTTCTTCTCCTTCTTCCACATCTTCCTCTTCTTCTCCTTCCTCTTCTTCTTCTCCTTCTTCTTCTTCTTCTCCCACTTCTTCTTCTACTCTTTCTTCACCTCCTCCTACTCCACCTCCTCATGCTTCTTCTTCTTCTCTTTCTTCTTCCTCTTGTTCCTTTTCCTCTACTTCTTCCACTTCTTCTTTTTCTTCTCCTTCTTCTTCCTTTCCGTCTTCTCCCACTTCTTCTTATTCTCCCTCTTCTCCTTCTTCTTCTTTTTCCTATTCTTTTTCTTCTACTTCTTCTTCTCCATCTACTTCCTCTTCTTCTTCTTCTTCTTGTTCTTTCACCTCCTCCTTCTCCTCCCACTTCTTCCTATTCCTCATCTTCTCCTTGCTCTCCTTCCCCATCTTCTTCTTCTTCTTCTTCGCCTCCTCCTCCTTCTTCCTCTTGTTCTTTTTCTTCTCTTTCTTCTTCCACTACTTGTTTTTCTTCTCCTGCTTCTCCAACTTCTTCTTTTTCTTCTTCTCCTCCTTCTTCTTCTCCTCCATCATCATCATCATCATCATGTCACGTACGAAGGGATTTCAAAGCGAATCCCAATAACGTGCGGCTCGGTCTAACGAAGATAACGGATCAGCCTTCCTGGCGTGGGTACGTAGTCTCTATGACTTGGATCGCGCCTAACAAAAATAATGCAGCGAAACACAACACCAGAAAATACCACGAAGGAGAAGGAGAAATACAAGGGAGGAGAACTTTATTGAATAACCACTCAACTGATTACAATAAGCTCTCCTGGCCTCTCCAGCTCTACTGGATACCAATCCCTCCCCTTTGAGGGTCCTCTTACAGAGGAGCAACCTCCAGTTACAAGTTCCTCACGAACTCAACTTCCCATGCACAAGATAAGAATGAATTCTAGATAAGATAGAAAAACCCCGATTCCCGCAGGATTCTGCGCAATCAGATAAAACAGCCAAGTTCGTGCCCCGAACGAACTCGGATTACTCCGCGGTATTCCCCAATATTTCACCACATATGTGAAGAACAACCGCGCCACGTCCTCCGCATGGCAAGTAGTAGGTGCTGCAATGAAGACTCCGTACTTCGAGAAGCGATCCACCACAACTATGATAGAACTGGTCCCATCCACTAGAGGTAGCCCGATGACGAAGTCCATGGAGACACTCTCCCACGGACGCTCTGGTATAGGTAATGGCTCCAACAACCCCGCAGGCCGTCGATGTTCAACCTTGTCTTGTTGGCATAGCAGACAAGTGCGAACATACTCCTCAATGTCATCCCGCATCTTTGGCCAATAGTAGTTATGTTCTATGAGAGTTTGGATCCGATGCACCCCCTGATGTCCCGCCCACATAGAATCATGGTGTTCTCGCAACACCTCGCGCCTCACCCCTCCACGTGAAGGCACATAGACACGTCGCCCTCGTGTCAAAATTAGCCCTTCTTCGGTCCAGAAACGGCGCGCCTTGCCGTCTTTGATGAGTTGACCAATGGAAGTGGCCCATTGATCCTTCTCCATCTCGGTCTTGACCCTCTCCATTAGGTTACTTGCTGGTCCGGAAAAGGAAGAGACTGCAGCCAGCTGTGCCTTCCTACTTAAAGCATCAGGGACTGAATTAGTTCGGCCCGGCTTGTACTCGATGTCGAAATCGAATTCAGCCAGAAACTGCTGCCATCTCGCCTGCTTTGGGGGTGAGTTTTGGTTGGGTCTGAAAGTAGCTTGTGGCCACGTTATCCGTGCGCACCACAAACTTAGATCCGAGGAGGTAATGACGCCAGGTTCGAAGACAGTGCACAATCGCTGTCATCTCCTTTTCATGAACCATATACCTGCGCTCGGTGTCGTTCAACTTCCGACTCTCGTAGGCCACTGGGTGCCCTTCCTGCATGAGCACCCCTCCAATGGCAAAATTCGATGCGTCGGTGTGGACTTCAAAAGAAGTGGAAAAGTCCGGTAGCACGAGGACCGGCTCTACCATGACCGCCTACTTGAGACGATCAAACGCCTCCTGACATTGGTTTGACCACCGCCATGGTCGATCCTTCTTCAACAAATCCGTCAGTGGGGCGCATAACTTCGAATATCCGGTGATGAACCTCCTATAGTAATTTGCCAAGCCAAGAAAAGAGTGTAAGTGTGTAACCCGTGTGGTACCTCCCACTCGGCTATGGCTGAAATTTTCGAGGGATCCACCATCACGAGCCTTCCATCGCCAATGATATGCCCAAGGAACGGCACCTGCGCTGCGCAAACATACACTTCTCCCTCTTCACAAAGAGTAGGTGCTGTCGTAGGGTAGAGAAGACTTGCCTCAGGTGTGCTACATGCTCATCCAACGTCCGGCTGTACAAAACAATGTCATCCAAGTATACTACCACGAATTTATCGATGAAGTCGTAGAGTACACGCTGCATCAAAGCACATAAAGTTGCTGGCGCGTTGGTGAGGCCGAAAGGCATGACAAGGTACTCGAAGCTCTCGTACCTTGTCACACATGCAGTCTTCTCAATGTCCTCCTCCGCCACGCGAACCTGATAGTATCCGCTGCGAAGATCCAACTAGGAAATCCATCATGCCTTGCCAAGTTGATCGAACAAATCATCAATCCGAGGAATGGGGTACTTGTTCTTCACCGTGAGCTTGTTGAGGGCCCTGTAGTCGATGCAGAGTCTCAACGAACTATCGTGCTTCTTCTGAAAAAGTACCGGTGCTCCATACGGACTCTTCGAAGGTCGAATGAACCCGCTGTCCACCAACTTCGTTAGCTGCCTCCTCAGCTTCTGGAGTTCAGGTGGGGCCATCCTATATGGTGCTTGAGCTGGTGGACGTGCTCCACGCACCAAATCAATCCGATGATCGATTTCTCTTTTTGGCGACAATTGCTTGGGTAACTCGGGGGGCATCACATCCCCGAATTCAGTAAGAACACCTTCGATGGGCGGTAGAATCTCCTCTCCTTCCATTAGTTCTTCCTCCTGAAGGGACGCAATATATGTCGGAAGTCCCCTTCTCAGCCCCTTAGCAAGTTGTATCGCCAATAGGACTCGCTGCGGAGTCCCTTTAACTCGCTTCCCTGGAACTACGCAAGCTCCACTTGGATTCAAGACCACCACCACATCTGAATCCGTCTTTATCATGGATTGTAGCTGGGTAAGCAAAGACATGCCGATGACCACCTCGTAGTCATCGATCGGGGCAACCACCGCTGTCACCCGTCCGGTCCATGCGCCGAATTGGATCTCAACATCCTTCGACGTTACGCTGGTAGCCACTTCTGCGGAGTTGACCGCCTTGAACGTGTGTTCATCATGTTCAATCTTCAGATTTAACATCTTCGCCGTAGCTAGGTCCACGAAGAAGTCAGTGGCATCCGTATCAATGAGTGCCTGGAAGATGTGACCACCAATGCAGATAGGTGCATAGAGCTGACCTCGTGGCCCCTTGGCCTTCAGGGCATTGAGACTGAATGAACCCATCCTTTGGTCGGTCTCTTGCTTCTCCTCCACCGCCATAGATGCTATCTTGCCCCTCAATGGACAGTCCTTCACCTTGTGCAGTCCATTGCAAATATAGCATGAGATAGTGCTGGTACCTTGCGCCACCCCTTTGCCCTTCGCTTGGGAAGCCCCTCCACTCGAGGAGCTCGGATTCGAGCCTTTTGTACCTCCTTTGTGACCTGATTTCGCTCCCCCACCTTTGCCCTGTTTCGATGCTTGGGCTTTGGGAGCTGTGGGTTGAGTCTTGAACTCGATGAGAGCCTCCGCTTGAGCTATCGCCTCGTTCAAACTCTGGACTCCTCTTCGCTGCAATTCCATCTTGGCCCATGGTTTGAGCCCGTCAAGGAAAGTGAAGAGAGAGTCCTCGTTGCTGAGGTCTGGTACCTCCAACAATTCGCTGAACTCTTGCACATACTCACGCACATCGCCCTTTTGCGTGAGTCACCGTAGTCATGCTCGGGGAAGAATTGCTTTCGAAGTTCAGTTTGGAGCTGTACCCAAGTGGTGATTGGAACAGCCCCTCGCTTCACATCGTCGGCCCGACGTCGCCACCAAAGCATCGCCACGTCCCTCAAAAACATGGCTGCCGTGCTCACCTTCATGGCTTCCTCCCTCACGCCGGTAACCTGCAGGTATTGTTCCATGGCGAAAAGAAAGTTATCCACCTCCTTCGCGGACCGTCGTCCGTAAAACTCCTGTGGCTTGGGAACATCAAGCTTGTGCAGGGGGCGCGTAGCCTCTCTTGCGACCTCTATTGTCAATGGAGAAGAGGATACACCTGTGGTGGTACTCTCCTTTGAAAGGTCAACCACCTGATTTTGGAGAGCCTTCACCATGATCTCCAACTCCTCGTTACACCGCAGCACTTCCTTATAGCGACGCTCCATATCGAAGGAAATCTGGTTCAGCTGAGCGGCGATTTCACCTCGAAGGGTTGCGTCCCTACCCTCAAGGTCCTCCATCCATCCTTCAACCTCAGCTATTTGGGCCTCGCACCTCCGTAACCAATTGTCGGCGGAGATAACCGGAGATGCAATACATAACCCATACAGGGAATCATCAATTGGATGTGCTCCACCCATCGTCGTACCTCCTCCTAAGGCTGGATTGGGATCCACGGTCGAGGATGATGCGTCCGCCATTCCCACCATGGAAGTTACCGTAGAGGTCGTCTCCTTCGTTTCTGGTATGGCTCTAATACCAAGTGTCACGTACGAAGGGATTTCAAAGCGAATCCCAACAACGTGCGGCTCGGTCTACCGAAGATAACCGATCAGCCTTGCTGGTGTGGGTACCTAGTCTCTATGACTTAGGTCACGCCTAACAACAATAATGCAGCAAAACACAACACCAAAAAATACCACAAAGGAGGAGTAGAAATATAGGGGAAGAGAACTTTATTGAATAACCACTCAACTGATTACAATAAGTTCCCCTGGCCTCTCCAACTCTACCGGATATCAATCCCTCCCCTTTGAGGGTCCTCTTATAGAGGAGCAACCTCCAGTTACAAGTCCCTCACGAACTCAACTTCCCATGCACAAGATAAGGATGAATTCTAGATAAGATAGGAAAACCCCGATCCCGTAGGATTCTGCGCAATCAGATAAAATAGCCAAGTTCGTGCCCCAAACGAACTCGAATTTCCATAAAACTAGATTCGTTGGATTCGGGATGAAAAACCTTTCCAGATGGCACCTTTTCCACTTTGAACGGACTTCTGTAGAGTTTCCGAAATGCCCCCCAAAGTGAAAGCGCATGGAAATAGCGTTACAGCCACGTCTTCTAACCATACACATTTTTAGTTTTAAAAACGTGTTAAAACGTGTCCCTTGCCTTCTGGAGACTTATACCATGTTCCTCCATCAGTGGCAAATATTTTCATGCATCCCAATTTTCCGGATTCAGTCCATGCTGAATCAGTCTCGTTGAGCAGCTTTCCTCCTAATGATGAACCAGCATGTATTCTCAACAATACATGCCTTGGAGCACGTGCCCACGGCCCCATGCTCTTAGGTATTCCTCCTACATCTTGCACACGTTTCCCTAGGTGATCCTAGGGCCCAGATTTGGTCTCCAAGTTGCCTAAATCTCTAGAGAGCACCGTCAGACCTCGAACCCGTCCAGCGACCTGATCTGGTTTATACCTTGATCCATGTCCGGTCCAGCCCCGATTCGAGGAGCCGTGACAATCTTCTTCTTCTTGTAATACTCCAACCTCTTCTTCTCCTTCTTCTTCTACTTCTCCTGTCTTAATCTTCTTCTTTTCTTCTCCTTCATCGTTTTCTTCTTCTTCTCATCCTTCGTCATCATCTACAGCTTCTACTTCTTCTACTTCTTCTTGTCCTCCTTCTTTTTCTTCCTCTTCAACTTCTTCTCATTCCTCTTCTTCCACTTCTCATTATTCTCATTCTTCTACTTCTACTTCTCCCTCTTCCCCTTCCTCTTCTTCTTCTCCTTCCTCTTCTTCTTCTTCTTCTTCTCCCTCTTCTCTTGCTCTTCTTCTTCTTCGCCACCCTCTTCATCTTCTTCTTCCCCTCCATCTTCTTCCCCTTGTTCATTCTCTTCCCATACTTCTTCGACTTCTTGGTTTTCTTCTCCTTCATCATCATCTTCTTCTCCTTCATCTTCCCCTACCTCTTCTTTTTCTACTGCTACTACTTCTCCTTCTCATTCTTCTCTTTCTTCTCCTACTTCTCCGTCTTCTCCTTCTCCTTCTTCTACTCTTCTTCTTCACGTCCTCCTACTTCTCATCCTCCTCATCCTTCTCCCTAGTCTGCCTTCTCTCGCTTCCGCATCTTCTTCCACTTCTTGTTTTTCTTCTACCTTCTTCTTTTCCTGCTTCTCCTTCTTCTTCCACTTCTTCTCTCTCTTCTCCTTCCACTTATTCTTTTTCTTCTCCTTCTTCTTCCACATCTTCTTCTTCTTCTCCTTCTTCTTCTTCTCCCTCTTCTTCTTCTTCCCTTTCTTCACCTCCTCCTACTCCACCTCCTCGTGCTTCTTCTTCTTCTCCCTCTTCTCCTCCCCCTCCTTCTTCTTCCCTTCTTTTTCTTCTTCTCCTCCTCCTCCTCCTCCTCCTCCTTCACCCCGGTCCGTACCTTCTTCTTCTTCTCCATCTTCTTCTTCTTCTCCTTCTTCTTCTCCTCCATCATCATCATCTTCTTCTTCTTCTCCTTCTTCTTCTTCTTGTACAACTTCTTCCGCCTCTTCATCTTCTTCCCCTTCTTCTCCTTCTTCTTCTACTTCTGCTATCCTAATCTTCTTATTCCTCTCCTTCATCATCTTCTTCTTCTTCTCATCCTTCCTCACCGTCCTAATCTTCTTCTCCTTCTCTTTCTTCTTCTTCTCCTTCTTCTTCTTTTTCTTCTCAACCTTCTCATTCTCCTTCTTCTTCTTCTCCATCTTCTTCGTCTTCTCCTCCTCCTTCTTCTTCTCCTTCTTCTTGTCACGGCTCCTTGAATCGGGGCTGGACCAGACGCAGGTCAAGGTATAAACCAGATCGAATTGCTGGACAGGTTAGAGGTCTGACCGTGCTTTCTGGAGATTTGGGAAACTTGGAGACCAAATCTGGGCTCTAGGATCACCAAGGGAAACGTCTGAAAGATCTAAGAGTACTACCCAAGAGCATGGGGCTAGGGGCACGTGCTCCAAGGCGTGTATTGGCAAGAATACATGCTGGCTCATCATTAGGAGGAAAGCTACTGCAATGAGTCTGATTCAGTGTTGTGGTTTTATCTCGAAGCATGGACTGAATCCAGAAAATTGAGATGCATGAAAATGTGTGCCACTAATGGAGGTACGGGGCGTAAGTCTCCCGAAGGCAAGGGACACGTTTTCATAACTAAAAGACGTATGGTTAGAAAACGTGGCTGTAACACGGTTCCACGTGTTCTCACATTGAGCGGCATTTCGGGAACTCTACAGAAGTCCGTTCAAAGTGGAAAAGTATCAGCTAGAAGGATTTTTCGTCCCGAATCCAACGAATCCAGTTTCGTGGTAGTCCGAGTTCGGTTGGGGCACGAATTTGACCGTTTCATCTGATTATGTAGAATCTTGCTGGAATGGGGGTTTTCCTATCTTATCAAGGATTCAACCTTATCTTGTATATGGGAAGTGGAGTTCGTGAGGGCCTTGTAATTCGAGGTTGCTCCTCTATAAGAGGACCCTCAAAAGGGAGGGATTGGTATTGGATAGAGCTCGAGAGACCAGGAGAGCTTATTGAAATCAGTTGAGTGGTTATTCAATAAAGTTCTCTTTCCTTGTATTTCTCTCTCTCTCCTTCATGGTATTTTCTGGTGTCATGCTTCGCTGCATTATTGTTGTTAGGCATGACCTAAGTCATGGAGACTAGGTTCCTACACCAGGAAGGCAGATCGGTGATCTTCGGTAGACCAAGCTGCACGTTGTTGGGATTCGCCCTGAAATTCCTTCGTGCGTGACATTCTTCTTCTTCTTCTCATTCCTCCTCTTCTTCTTATTCTTCTCATTCTTCGTCTTCTTCTTCTCCCTCTTCTCCTTCCTCTTCTTCTTATTATTCTTCTCATTCTTCGTCCTCTTCTTCTCCCTCTTCTCCTTCCTCTTCTTCTTCTCCTTCTACTTCTCCCACTTCTCCTTCTTCTTCTTCTTCTCCTTCTTCTCGCTCTTCTTCTTCTTCTTCTTGCGCTTCTTCTTCTTCTCCTCCATCTTCTTCCCCTTGTTCTTTCTCTTCTCCTTCATCTTCGACTTCTTTTCTTCTCTTCCCCTTCTTGTTCTTGTTCTTCTTCTCCTTCATCATTATCATCATCTTCTTCTTCTCCTACCTCTTCTTTTTCTACGTCTACTACTTCTTCTCTTTCTTCTTCTTCTTCTTCTCCAACTTCTTCGTCTTCTCCTTCTTCTTCTTTTTCATCTTTCTGCTCTCCACCTTCTTCTTCTTCTTCTTCTTCTTCCTCTTCTTGTTCTCCTTCTTCTTCCTCTTGTTCCTTTTCCTCTACTTCTTCCACTTCTTCTTTTTCTTCTACTTCTTCCTCCTTTCCGTCTTCTCCCACTTCTTCTTATTCTCCCTCTTCTCCTTCTTCTTCTTTTTCCTATTCTTTTTCTTCTCCTTCTTCTTCTCCTCCATCACCATCATCATCATCTTCTTCTTCTTGTAATACTCCAACATCTTCTTCATCTTCTTCTCCTTCTTCTTCTACTTCTCTTGTCTTAATATTCTTCTTTTCTTCTCCTTCATCGTCTTCTTTTTCTTCTCATCCTTCGTCATCATCTTCAGCTTCTACTTCTTCTACTTCTTCTTGTCCTCCTCCTTTTCTTCCTCTTCACCTTCTTCTCATTCCTCTTCTTCCACTTCTCATTATTCTCATTCTTCTACTTCTACTTCTCCCTCTTCTCCTTCCTCCTCTTCTTCTTCTCCCTCTTCTCTTGCTCTTCTTCTTCTTCGCCACCCTCTTCATCTTCTTCTTCTCCTTCATCTTCTTCCCCTTCTTCATTCTCTTGCCCTTCTTCTTCGACTTCTTGGTTTTCTTCTCCTTCTTCTCCTTCATCATCATCTTCTTCTCCTTCATATTCCCCTACCTCTTCTTTTTCCACTACTACTACTTCTTCTCCTTCTTATTCTTCTCTTTCTTCTCCTACTTCTCCGTCTTCTCCTGCTTCTTCTTCTTCACCTCATCCTCCTCCTCGTCCTCCTCATCCTTCTTCCTAGTCTGCTCCTTCTCTCGCTTCCCCATCTTCTTCCACTTCTTGTTTTTCTTCTTCCTTCTTCTCCTTCGTCTTCCACTTCTTCTCTCTCTTCTCCTTCCACTTATTCCTTTTCTTCTCCTTCTCCTACCGCACTTATTTTCTTCTCCTTCTCCTACCGCACTTTTTTTCTTCTCCTTCTTCCACATCTTCTTCTTCTTCTCCTTCTTCTTCTTCTCCCTCTTCTTCTTCTTCTCTTTCTTCACCTCCTCCTACTCCACCTCCTCATGCTTCTTCTTCTCCTCTTTCTTCTTCCTCCTGTTCCTTTTCCTCTACCTCTTCCACTTCTTCTTCTTCTTCTTCTTCTTCTTCCTTTCCGTCTTCTCCCACTTCTTCTTATTCTCCCTCTTCTCCTTCTTCTTCTTTTTCCTATTCTTTTTCTTCTACTTCTTCTTCTCCATCTACTTCCTCTTCTTCTTCTTCTTCTTGTTCTTCCACCTCCTCCTTCTCCTCCCACTTCTTCCTATTCCTCGTCTTCTCCTTCCTCTCCTTCTTCCCCATCTTCTTCTTCTTCTTCTTCTTCGCCTCCTCCTCCTTCTTCCTCTTGTTCTTTTTCTTCTCTTTCTTCTTCCACTACTTGTTATTCTTCTCCTGCTTCTCCAACTTCTTCTTTTTCTTCTTCTTCTCCTTCTTCTTCTCCTCCATCATCATCATCATCATCATCATGTCACGTACAAAGGGATTTCAAAGCGAATCCCAACAACGTGCGGCTCGGTCTACCGAAGATAACCGATCAGCCTTCCTGGCGTGGGTACCTAGTCTCTATGACTTAGGTCGCGCCTAACAACAATAATGCAGCGAAACACAACACCAGAAAATACCACGAAGGAGAAGGAGAAATATAGGGGAGGAGAACTTTATTGAATAACCACTCAACTGATTACAATAAGCTCTCCTGGCCTCTCCAGCTCTACTGGATACCAATCCCTCCCCTTTGAGGGTCCTCTTATAAAGGAGCAACCTCCAGTTACAACTCCCTCAGGAACTCAATTTCCCATGCACAAGATAAGAATGAATTCTAGATAAGATAAAAAAACCCCAATTCCCGCAAGATTCTGCGCAATCAGATAAAACAGCCAAGTTCGTGCCCCAAACGAACTCGGATTACCATAAAACTGGATTCGTTGGATTTGGGAGGAAAAACCTTTTCAAATGGCATATTTCCCACTTTGAACGGACTTCTGTAGAGTTTCCAAAATGCCCCTCAAAGTGAAAGCGCGTGGAAACAGCATTACAGCCACGTCTTCTAACCATACACGTTTTCAGTTATAAAAATGTGTTAAAACGTGTCCCTTGCCTTCTGGAGACTTATGCCACATTCTTCCATCAGTGGCACACATTTTCATGCATCCCAATTTCCCAGATTCAGTCCATGCTTCGAGATAAGCCCTCAATGCTGAATCAGTCCTGTTGCAGCAGCTTTCCTCCTAATGATGAACCAGCATGTATTCTCAACAATACACGCCTTGGAGCATATGCCCACGGCCCCATGCTCTTGGGTATCCCTCCTACATCTTGCACACGTTTTCCTAGGTGATCCTAGGGCCCAGATTTGATCTCCAAGTTGCCCAAATCTCTAGAGAGCATTGTCAGACCTCGAACCCGTCCAGCGACCTGATCTGGTTTATACCTTCATCCGCGTCCGGTCCAGCCCCGATTCGAGGAGCCGTGACACCCTGCCCCACCTAAGCCGAAGTCGCCCCTGACGAGGCTAGGCGGTACTCGTTGATGATGTCCTTGAACTGCCATAGTTCGTCACCATATTCCCAGCTTGCTTCTGAATCTGATAGTCCTTTCCATCGGACTAAGTATTGCACACGGTTACCCTTTTTCGTATCTGCCTTGATTTCAGAAACCTTCTTGGTGTAATGAACTCGTACGGCTACTGGAGCTCGCCTGCTTTGAGCCCGAGAAGGGTCAGTTGTGTCCTCTTTGAACGGTTTCAATAGGGACACGTGGAACACCGGGTGCACTTTTAGCTTGGAAGGCAGCGACAATCGGTGTGCTGTCTCTCCAATTCGATGTGTGATGATGAAGGGACCTTCATACCTCCTCACGAGTGCTTTGTGGTAGCCCGACTTCAATTTTATGTGATGTTAATAAAGCTTCACCAAAACCTGATCACCAACCTGAATTCAACTGCCCGCTGCTGTATGTCAGCCCACTTCTTCATCCGTTTGGTCGCCTTCAACAAGGAGACCTGAACCAAATCTGTATCCTCCTTCAGATCCCTCATGAACCTGTAGGCGGTCGGACTACGTCCAATGTAGTGCGCTGCGATACTTCCCGGAGTGTCTAGTTGCAGCCTTGTAATCACCTCGAATGGTGATTTACCTGTCGACTCCGATCGCTGTAAGTTGTAGCTGAATTGGGCTTGGTCCAAGAGTCGCACCCAATCCTGCTGGTTGGCACTCACATGTGCCTCAAATACATCTCCAATAATGCATTGGTTCGCTCTGTTTGGCCGTCGGTCTGAGGGTGGAAGGTCGTGGACTTCTTCAGCTCCGATCCGAGTATCCGAAATAACTCCGTCTAGAACCTTCCCATGAAGCGAGCATCGCGATCAGAAACGATACTCCGCGGTATTCCCCAATATTTCACCACATATGTGAAGAACAACCGTGCCACGTCCTCCGCATGGCAAGTTGTAGGTGCTGCAATGAAGACTCCGTACTTCGAGAAGCGATCCACCACAACTATGTTAGAGCTGTTCCCATCCACCAGAGGTAGCCCGATGATGAAGTCCATGGAGACACTCTCCCACGGACGCTCTGGTATAGGTAATGGCTCCAACAACCCCGCAGGCCGTCGATGTTCAACCTTGTCTTGTTGGCATAGCAGACAAGTGCGAACATACTCCTCAATGTCATCCCGCATCTTTGGCCAATAGTAGTTATGTTCCATGAGAGTTTTGGTCCGATGCCCCCCCCTGATGTCCCGCCCACATAGAATCATGGTGTTCTCGCAACACCTCGTGCCTCACCCCTCCACGTGAAGGCACATAGACACGTCGCCCTCGTGTCAAAATTAGCCCTTCTTCGGTCCAGAAACGGCGCGCCTTGCCGTCTTTGATGAGTTGACCAATGGAAGTGGCCCATTGATCCTTCTCCATCTTGGTCTTGACCCTCTCCATTAGGTTACTTGCTGGTCCGAAAAAGGAAGAGACTGCAGCTAGCTGTGCCTTCCTACTTAATGCATCAGGGACTGAATTAGTTCGGCCCGGCTTGTACTCGATGTCGAAATCGAATTCAGCCAGAAACTGCTGCCATCTCGCCAGCTTGGGGGTGAGTTTTGGTTGGGTCTGAAAGTGCTTGTGGCCACATTATCCGTGCACACCACAAACTTAGATTCGAGGAGGTAATGACGCCAGGTTCGAAGACAGTGCACAATCGCTGTCATCTCCTTTTCATGAACCGTATACCTGCGCTCGGTGTCGTTCAACTTCCGACTCTCGTAGGCCACTGGGTGCCCTTCCTGCATGAGCACCCTGTCACGGCTCCTCGAATCGGGGCTGGACCAGACGCGGATCAAGGTATAAACCAGATCAGGTCGCTGGACGGGTTCGAGGTCTGACGGTGCTCTCTAGAGATTTGGGCAACTTGGAGACCAAATCTGGGCCCTAGGATCACCTAGGGAAACGTGTGCAAGATGTAGGTGGAATACCCAAGAGCATGGGGCCGTGGGACGTGCTCCAAGGCGTGTATTATTGAGAATACATGTTGGTTCATCATTAGGAGAAAAGCTGCTGCAACGAGACTGATTCAGCGTTGTGGGCTTATCTCGAAGCATGGACTGAATCCGAAAAATTGGGATGCATGGAAATGTGTGCCACTGATGGAGGAACGTGGCATAAGTCTCCAGAAGGCAAGGGACACGTTTTAACACGTTTTTATAACTGAAAACGTGTATGGTTAGAGGACGTGGCTGTAACGCTGTTTCCACGCGTTTTTCACTTTGAGGGGCATTTCGGGAACTCTACAGAAGTCCGTTCAAAGTGAAAAAGGTGCCATCTGGAAGCATGTTTCGTTCTGAATCCAACGAATCTAGTTTCATGGTAATCGGAGTTCGTTTGAGGCATGAACTTGGCGGTTTTATCTGATTGCGCAGAATCCTGCGGGAATGGGGGTTTTTCCTATCTTATCTAGAATTCATCCTTATCTTGTGCATGGGAAGTTGAGTTCGTGAGGGACTTGTAACTGGAGGTTGCTCCTCTATAAGAGGACCCTCAAAGGGGAGGGATTGGTATCCGGTAGAGCTGGAGAGGCCAAGAGAGCTTATTGTAATCAGTTGAGTGGTTATTCAATAAAGTTCTCTTCCCCTACATTTCTTCTTCTCCTTCGTGGTATTTTCTGGTGTTGTGTTTCGCTGCATTATTGTTGTTAGGCATGACCTAAGTCATAGAGACTAGGTACCCATGCCAGGAAGGCTGATCGGTTATCTTCGATAGACCGAGCCGCACGTTGTTGGGATTTGCTTTGTAAACCCTTCGTTCGTGTCACTTGGTATCAGAGCCATACCAGAAATGAAGGAGACGATCTCTACGGTAACTTCCAAGGTGGGAATGGCGGACGCATCATCCTCGACCATGGATCCCAATCCAGCCTCAGGAGGAGGCACGGCGATGGGTGGAGCGCATCCAGTTGATGATTCTCTGTATGGGTTACGTATTGCATCTCCGGTTATCTCCGCCGACAATCGATTACGGAGGTGCGAGGCCCAAATAGCTGAGGTTGAAGGACGGATGGAGGACCTTGAGGGTAGGGACGCAACCCTCCGAGGTGAAATCGCCGCTCAGCTGAACCAGATTTCCTTCGATATGGAGCGACGCTATAAGGAAGTGCTGCGGCGTAACGAGGAGTTGGAGATCATGGTGAAGGCTCTCCAAAATCAGGTGGTTGACCTTTTAAAGGAGAGTACCACCACAGGCGTATCCTCTTCTCCATTGACAATGGAGGTCGCAAGAGAGGCTACGCGCCCCCTGCATAAGCTTGATGTTCCCAAGCCACAAGAGTTCTGCGGACGACGGTCCGCGAAGGAGGTGGATAACTTTCTTTTCGCCGTGGAGCAATACTTGCAGGTTACCGGCGTGAGGGAGGAAGCCATGAAGGTGAGCACGGCGGCCATGTTCTTGAGGGATGTGGCGATGCTTTGGTGGCGACGTCGGGCCGACGATGTGAAGCGAGGGGCTGTTCCAATCACCACTTGGGTACAGTTCCAAACTGAACTTCGAAAGCAATTCTTCCCCGCGTTCGCTAAGGATGATGCTCGAGCACGACTACGGCGACTCACGCAAAAGGGCGATGTGCGTGAGTATGTGCGAGAGTTCAGCGAATTGTTGTTGGAGGTACCAGACCTCAGCAACGAGGACTCTCTCTTCACTTTCCTTGACGGGCTCAAACCGTGGGCAAAGATGGAATTGCAGCGAAGAGGAGTCCAGAGTTTGAACGAGGCGATAGCTCAAGCGGAGGCTCTCATCGAGTTCAAGACTCAACCTACATCTCCCAAAGCCCAAGCATCGAAACAGGGCAAAGGTGGGGGAGTGAAATCAGGTCACAAAGGAGGTACAAAAGGCTCGAATCTGAGCTCCTCGAGTGGAGGGGCTTCCCAAGCGAAGGGCAAAGGGGTGGCGCAAGGTACCAGCACCATCTCATGCTATATTTGCAATGGACCGCACAAGGTGAAGGACTGTCCATTGAGGGGCAAGATAGCATCTATGGCGGTGGAGGAGAAGCAAGAGACCGACCAAAGGATGGGCTCACTCAGTCTCAATGCCCTGAAGGCCAAGGGGCCACGAGGTCTGCTCTATGCACCTATCTGCATTGGTGGTCACATCTTCCAGGCACTCATTGATACGGGTGCCACTGACTTCTTCGTGGACCTAGCTACGGCAAAGAGGTTAAATCTGAAGATTGAACATGATGAACACACGTTCAAGGCGGTCAACTCCACAGAAGTGGCTACCAGTG
>NW_024069629.1:0-34701 GCF_009389715.1 Phoenix dactylifera
TATACGGCGCTATAATGGCTGCCGTTATGTTCGTAGGACGGCGTTATTTACAATGTTGGTTGCCGCCAAGTACGAGCAGAAACGTAGATTCGAGAAGAAACGACGGGTATTTCCGTAACTTTATTTTGTTACTTCGGACAAGGAAGGTGGCTAACAGCGCTCTTTCTCTTAAATATCTTCTAAATAGATAAGAATATCGTTTAAATAGGGAAGCGGAGCTCAGCGGAGAGGACCGAAGGCCGGAAGGCAACCACCCACCTCTCTCTCTCTCTCTCTCTCTCTCTCTCTCTCTCTCTCTCTCTCTCTCTCTCTCCTTCTCCTCATCTTCTTCCTCTCGCTCTTTCTCGAAGTCTAGGGTTTCTTCTCGCCGAGCGATCGAAGTGGAGAAATCCCTCGGATTCTCCAATACGCCGCGGTGGAGTGGTCGGAGGCATCGCCTGATCGAAGTGGAGCGCCGCGATTCGCATCGGATTCTCCACCATGTCGTACCAGGGGAAGAAGCTCATCAACGATCCCAACGGTCTGTCCCGATTCTTTCTTGATCAACCCTACTTTCTTGATTTTTTCGATCTTGATCAGTATGGTTCTTGGCGATTTCTTGCGTTGGTTGCGTGTCTGATCTGATTCTAGGGCCCGTAAGGGTTGGATTTGTGGTTATTTCTTTCTGGAAGTATGCAACTATAGGGAGGTTCGTTCCATTTCTTTGTTATGTAATGGTTCTTGGAAGTCTTCATTTTGTGGATAATGTTGGGCCGGAAATGCGTTATCCCTCCATGTTTTCTTGGATTTGTTTTTTTTTTTGGGAGATTTTTGTGTACTGGGTCCATCTATGAAATGCTCGGTGGAATTTTTTATGTTCTTTTCTCGTGCTATATAATTATTTCTCGGAATTCTTTCCCATGATGTTAGATTGCGGATGATATCGAGTAGAGATTGGTTGTTCTCCAACAATTTTCTTGAAATTTCGCTCTATTTTGATTTTCTGGAAGCATGTTGTAGTCATCTCTCGAACTATAATTCTTTTCCGAAGATTTTGCTATTTTCTTTCTTTTATTGCATATGTTTTCTCGGAAGTCTTTCCCACAACTCTATATCGTGAATGGTGCTGTGTGGAGATATGTCATTCTCCAACCTCTTCTTGAAAGCATCCATCACCTGAGTGATCATAATTTTGTAAAGATTATTGCATGCTCTCAAATGCTCATTAATTTTGCTTTTCTTTTACTGTATACTCTTCTTGGAAATCTTTCTTATGATGTTAGATTATGGATAATACTGAGTGGAGATTGGTTATCCTCAACCCTTTCTGATTTTTTTTTTTTTTATTTTGATTCTTTTTTTGGAGATTTTGCATTGGTATTTATCTCTGAAACGTTCTTTAGATTTGTTTTTCTTTTCTTTGTTCTGGAAATTTTGCTTTATTTTGGCTCTCTCTCTTTTTTTTTCTTCAAAGATTAGCTTCCTATATCTATTGTTCTAATGCATTCGTTGCTTCCTATCTTACCGTCAAATACTTACTTAAATGTGGATTAATTTGAATATGCTGATGGATTAAATTTTAGGAGCATGTCATGTGGAGATTGGGTGATCTATCTCTCTCTTTTTTTGTTGCCATTTTAATTGCATACATCTTTCATAAGATATACAATTTTGGTTGGGATGAAGGAGTAAAATTTTGACTGCTGTGGGTGCAGATGTGGTGACTGAGTTCATTGAGGGCCTTGTTGAAACTTATCCTGGTTTGCAATTCTTAGATGGCTTCCCGCAGGTGACAGTTATATGAGATATTTGCTAATTTTGAGTGATTATCTTATGAGCATATAGTCTTGATTTTGAAGGGAAATTTTTGTATTGGTGGCAGATTAAGGTTGTATTGCGTGCTGATGTCCTGAGAACAGCTAACGACAAGGTTGCAGTTATATCTGGTGCGTGGATTTGAAATCAGGCTTTCTTTCTTTCTGGCAATTCCCTCCTCTTTATTCATCTCCTATAATAGATTTTGTATGAAGCTTATCTCATGCCTGATATATATATATTGAGCATAGTTGCATACTTATGTTTTCGAAAGCTTTGAGATGTTTTATCATGCAGAAGAGTAACGATATTGGACTCCTTAAAATCTATTATCGTTTGTGGTACGGATATGGGCATCTTTCCTTTGTTAACTACAAAGAATAAACAAAATGATAACCCTTAAAATCTACTGAAAAGGATAACCTTTGAATAACATAATTGGTACAAAACACAAGAAACAATCTTGAGAAATATATTATAATAGTCATTCCCCATTACATGATTTCTTCCATGCTATATATGCCTCTGGAAATGTTCCCTTTGCCTCTTTTTACTTCCTTATCCTTGTAACCTATTCCTTTACCTCTACATGCGTTGATCTTATGCTTTCCTAGCAGAGGGCAGCATATAGTGACTATGTAAGTGGCAACTTGTGCAGTAACACTTGTTTCTATCTTTATAATAGAAGAAAACTTCCAATTTGCAGTGTATGTTTTTGTTTCTTACTTTACACATCTCATGTGTAGTATAACAAGCCTAAAAATTTTAAATGTGGCTCAACTTTCTTGTTCTTATTGCCAAGCATCAAATACAACACTTACTAACAGTCACCGACTAGACATAATTGATTACCAGTTTATATATTGCCCTTTGTCCACATTGCAACACACAAACACACACTTCAGTTTGCCCCAACAGTCAGCTTTGCCCCAACAGGCAGCTTTGCTGGCTGTTAATCAATGCTATCTTTAATATCAGAAGACACATCCTAATTCTTTCATCAGTTTCCTAGAAGCATCACTCTTAGACCACCATTTCTTATAGAAAAATGATATAGGTCCTTGTGTGTCATGCCTTAGGATATGTATCCATCCAAGAAGTTTGTCCCTGTCAACTCTTATATGGATAATTGAATTCTTCTTGTCACTATGTGAATTAAACATCTTATGCATACCTAATGTCTTGCCAAGAGGACAAAAAATGGGTTAAGAAGGCCTTAGTCTGAGATTTTGCTGTGTTTTTTTTTTCAATGGAGGGGTCTAAGTCAAGTTTTGTGGTTTATGGGATCATTTACAAGCTTGATTCATGAGTTGGTGGAAGTTCCGTAATAGGTCAGCTTTTGTAACCTGGGTCTGAAAGTTCATTGTTCAAGTTATGTGAATCCTAGGCTTACGTTGTAGCCCCTTGTAAATTGTGAGAGCCTGCAACTTGGGGAGGTACCTAATATATTTGATCACTATAAATGAGGTCCCTACATTTTGATTACAAGAGAGAAAGGAGGAGGACAATGTGAGATCAGAATCATGAGGGTTTGATAATATTTAGAAGGGGATCAGTTGTTGGAAGGTGCAAAAAGTTGACCTCCCACTCCCGAACATAGACAAAGACAAACTTCCTTTTTGCTTGTTGTATGATGGATTTGTTCTTTTCTTGCTTCTGCTTTTATAGGGAACTTAGGAAAATCATGATCTATTAGAGATAGAGAGATTTCGAGGGGAGTTTACAGTTCAACCATAACCATATGAGACAGGGTGTTGGATGAAGAACAATTTGATCGCCGGGATTACACTTCAAAGATCAACAAACAATTGAAACAAATTGGATTGAAGAACCCTTCATTTGGAAAAGGAAGTTCTTTTTGACAGAAAATTATTAATATGCCAAAAGGCCACTTTCATACAGTATATTAGAATTATATATCGGACAAGACTATTGACTCTAATCTGGCAAAATTATACTCGAAATAGGACTCAATAATAAGAAAACATTTAGGATTATTCAACCACAAATATAGAAATTTTACTAAAATTAGATGTTGTCTCAATATGAAGTCTTTGCCCATGAATCTGTTGGCCCTTGTGAAGCTTGGCATGGTCCGGTTGGTCGTAATACTGCTAGCTGCACCTTGTGCTGCATCACCATAGCTATCCAGCCTTTTCCAGCTATTTAGGTTGGCTTTATGTATCTTCGTTGCCATGTATTCTTGTTTAAGGCATGTCTAGTATTATTCCAAGCTTTTCATCCTTTTCCTTAGGACCTCCATCAATGTAACTTATGTTTTTCCTTCATTTTCCTTGTAAGCTGTTCGCACAGATTAGTACATCTTTGTTGGACAGTACCCTTGGCTATTCGTTGCATATTCCCATATCATCTCACTCAAATTTCTATCTTTTTGGTCCTTAATTTGTGCAACTCCTGCATCTTGGTTTATTCATTTCGCAATTTCTCCTTTCTGGTGGTTACCGCACATCCATCTTAATATTATTATTCTTCCATACCTACCTCGATTCCTTGAACCCTCTTAATTGCCCCAGATCTATGCTATACAACATTGCAATTCTTATAGTTTTACTATAATTTTCCTTAAGTCTCCAAAGTATGCATTGATCTCACCCCAGAGGCACCTCTCCACTTCATCCAACCAACTCTAATTCTATACTTAGATCTTCATCTACTCTTCATATTTTATGCAACAGATCCCATAGTAGTTATTCTACAGGATTGGCTATCAACCTAATATCAAATCTCCACTTTCTATATTAGGATTGGGGACGAGCCTTGGCTGTGTTGGATTTTAGAGTCCAAAAGAGATCAACTATGTTGGAGTTAACTTTTCAAAATATATTGGCTGGGGCATATTTTTCTTCTCCTTTTCCTCTAGTTCTCTTTTTTCTTTTGATTCTTCCAAAGGTCATAATTGATCATAGATGTGATCTAATTAATGAACTATGAGATCTAGAATTATGTTAAATCATGGTGAGCATCTTGACTAAAATCTTCTAAAGTTATTAGAGTATATGACTATAATTGTGAAGTATATAACATGCCTTTATCCATGTTTTGTTCCAATTCAGCTATTCATCTTACTAAGGCATTGAGCTGTTTGCGATGATATATGTCACTTAAGCATGGTGTTGTAAATTACAAAAAAGCACATCTATATATAAATTGACAAAAAGGGAAACATGAAGGACCAAAGAAAGTTTTAGAGCAAGACTTAGGTCCTACCGGAATGGAATATTATTGAGTAACCCCCAGGTGGATTAGGGATCAAAAGACTAACAACAAATTATATAGATTCAGATCTGAAGGTTCTAAAAAGAGAAGCAATCTCTTGGATTCTTTTATAAAGAAAGAACAGAAACAGGAGTAGAGTATGAAAGAGAGTAGGAAAGTAGTGTAAGAAGAACAGAAATAACAAAAAAGAAGAAGACAGGGGGGAAGAAGGCCTAAGTTCACTTCTTAATCTCAAAATAAATCCACATGCTTTTTTTGAAATCATCGTATATACCATTTTAGTAGCCCAAGAAGCCAACTTACCCACTCTAGTTGGACTCTTTAGGGCTTGTCTGGATATTCCTACATAATTGAGCTTAAAAGTCCTCCACCCATTTAAGCATGGCTCATCAACCAAACACCTCTCGGTCCATATCCTGTGGGAAGAAAAAAAGACCTTCATGGATCTCTTTTTCTTTCTGCACTCCAAAAGCTAGGATTTGGGTAGGTCCTTAGAAAATGTGAGCTGGATGGACCAACAGGCCTGATTCTGCAAGATTTTAGCCTAGTCTTGTAGGAATATCCAAATAGGCCCATAAAAGGAAATATAATCTTAAACATCCTACTAAATATGGACATATTTGACTCCCATTAGACTCATAACCGAAGAAAGAGATTAAAAACTGGCTTAAAGCACCCCAAAATAGACACAATTACAGTTTATGGATCGTAGCATGAATAGTCCGTGAAGATACCTTACAAGTTATCGACCCAATAAAACAGAAAATATGATGGAAAACTGAGAAATAAAATAAAATTCCAGCAATTGAAACTTTAAGAATTTGATTCTATCAAGATCCTGGATATATACCATTTCGACAGGAAAAAAACCAAAATGTGTGCGGGACACCTGCTCTCTCTTGAACTGGGATGTCCTGACATCCTAGTTCGTCTTGATTGATCCGGTGCATCCCAACACTGGAATGACCGGATGCCAGAATAGTTCGAACACAACAATTTTAGTTTTCTTTTTTGCTGTTGTTAATGACTTTGATCTATCCCATCCATACTGTCCTGTCCTGGTATGAACAGTAAAAGCAAGAAGGGTGCATGAATGGCATGTTTTACATTGTTTACTGTGGCATGAGGAACAAGAGCTGTAGGGTGAATCTCTGCACTTGAAATGATCTAATGCAAGGATGTAAATGTTGGTGTCAGCTATGTCATGGTTTGCTCCTAAGATGGATATTGGATGATGAAACTGTGACTAACATATAAAATAATATGAAAAAATATTGCATCCTGGTAGCTCTCGATTGTCTTGGTGCTTTCGAAGTGTCGGAGCATAACTGGGATGATTGGGATGGATCAGGATAGTTGAGATGTCCTAATCCAAGAGAGAACTTCTATCCCACACCTATCCTGATCTCGTTCCTACTGAACAATATTGCATTGGGGATACTGGCTTGTTTTGGCGGGGCCTAAATCCTTGGTCTAATGCCATTATTTAGCAATCTTGATCTATTCTGCTATTTGTTGCACATGACTAGATCATCTTAATTGGTTGTGTCTAGGCTGCATTATTTGTAAAAAAGTTCTACTATTGCCTATCTTGGTTATAGCATTCCTGCTTCCATATTTCATCTCTCTAATAGCTGTCTTCTGTGTCTACATATAATTTAGTGCCACCCTAGTATTGTTCAGTGAAATTATCTGTATAATCTACCTGGAGTGTGATTACCATTCAACACACTAAAAGCTTCTCAACCTCATCAACCTTGCCTCAAACCTTTAACTCCACAAAAGATGTCGAGCATTTCCTATTATGCTGTAGATTGATGATAATAATGAATTAATTCAAGGGGTCTTTAGCCATTAGCTTGATGTTGGCCCTTGTTTCAAAATGTGTATGTCTGCACCAATGTTTTGTAGTATATATGTATGATACCATTGAACTTCATATACTTCCAAGTCTAATATTTTAATCCATCTAGTTGTCAGTTCACCTAGTTCTGGTGTAATGATGATTAGTGACATCATTTGATAGGTAGCTTTCTATTTCTTTCAATGCTATTGCCTTCTGTACAGGGGGTGGAAGTGGCCATGAACCTGCTCAGTCTGGATATGTTGGAGCAGGGATGCTGACAGCTGCCATTTGTGGAGATGTTTTCACTTCTCCGCCTGTTAATTCTATCTTAGCTGTATGATTTCTTTGGCATAAATTACCTCTTTTTCACTGTTTGCTGTAAGTCAGACTTACTTGATCTAATCTTATAGGGCATTCGAGCTGTCACAGGTCCTAAAGGATGCCTTCTAATAGTCACGGTATTGTAGTATTTCCTTGATTATAAATCACAAGAAATGTTACCATAGTAACATATCCGCACATTAAACTTTTTATCCTTTTGTATCTTGTTACCTCTCAGTTGTTTGATTTGTCATTTATTTGGATTTCTGCACATCATGTGAAATTTCAACATTTCTTTAATTAATTGTTTGAATTAAAGAAGAATACTAAGTGATTACTCTCATCTTCACTGCCTTAGTAAATATTGTACTTTTTCTTTGCCATGGTGTTTTTTCTGAGAGGACAGTGTTTTGCACATTGACAGAATTATACTGGTGATCGACTTAATTTTGGTCTGGCAGCTGAGCAAGCTAAATCTGAAGGCTATAAAGTAGAGGTATTAAACTATCTACTATTTCCAGAAATCCTACATAATCATAGGGATGGGTTTGCAAATTCCAGACGTTTTTATTTCTGCAGATGGTTATTGTTGGAGATGACTGTGCACTCCCACCACCTAGAGGCGTAGCTGGGCGAAGAGGTTTGGCGGGGACCATTCTAGTTAACAAGGTAGTTTCCCTTAGGTTCTTTTTTTCCCATCTCATGTGTATGAGCTACGGCAGTTGTTTTATGTTGAATAACATGTGTTGATTCTAAACAAATATATGCTATCCTTATTGCTTACCGACACCAAAATTGGTTCTTATTTAAATATTATCCAAATTTTTATATTTCCTATCCGGGAAGCCTGAAAGCTTGCTCAAATATGTGTACCAGACAATCACATAAAGAGATTAAAATAGTGCATCTGACAATGTAGATCTTATACAGCTTGCTGGCCTCAGCTGCACGACCATGAAATTTTTTTAGAGTAATTATAAGAATTTTCTAATATGCATTCTACCTAAATTTATCATGGTATTTTTTTTTTATATCAGTGAATGCTTATGTTATCAATTTACATGCAGAAATGATGTGAGAAAAGAAAAGAAAATGGTTTTAAGCTATTTCCTTGTGAAATGACATACTTGTATGTTTTTATGTATAGGATGTGTGCTTAGGGGGGCTCATGTTCATAATAATTTTGTTTCTAAGGATCTGCTCTATGCAGGTCCAGACTTGAGTTGGAAAGCAGAATAATAATAATCTGCCTTCGTTCGCACCATCATGATGGATATCATTCTTTTATATAGCCACACATGATTAATTCTGGTTTCAGTGTTGCAAGAATTCAAAGAATAAAGATGTAGTTGGATCGTCTCTTTGGAAATAAGTGTCATCACTTTTGCCTTTGATGCAAGCAGCAGGCCGTGCGCCGTGATGAAATAGAGGACATTATCAATGGTGGTTATTTTTGGTTAAAAAGATCAAGTCTCCACATAGATTATGATCCTCTGACCCCGGATCTAAGCCATAGTCCTGAACAATTAAATAGAAAAGAAAATATAAGCCAACCCCAATCAAGCAACTAATGCTCTTCTTATGCCTATTATCGCTAGATCCAGTACGTTGATTAATGAGCACATCCTTATCAGCTAATACAATTGTTGATTCAAGATTGTGTAATAGCGACATGATGGCATTTAGGGTGATAAAAGTGAGAGAGGCAGATGGTGATGGAATACCTATTCCATGTCTATAAGTTCCTAGGCATGAAGTTTGGAGCACCAGTTAGACTATGGTGATCCTGATGGGAAAATATCAAAGCCAATTTGCTATTTGGTGTGAATCAGTCACTCTAGTCAAAAGACATGAAAAAAGTCTGGTTTCAGCTTTTGTATTCTGCAATGTTGTAGTGGCTTTAGTACTGGGCATTTCTCACCTCTTGAATACTCACTGCCATTTCTCTGATTTAATGCATATTTTTGCACATTTTAGATTGCACATGTTCCAAATTTTGCATAAAGATCTTAGGACTCGTTTGGTTCATGGGAAAAGAACGGGAAAAGTGTAGTCAATGGGAAAATAAAGAAAGACCTCTTATTTGGTTGGAGTTTTCAAAGGAGAGAGATAGGAAAGTAGCATTTCCATGTTTCACGAGAAAGAAAAATCCATGAGGGACATAGGAAAGCTACTTTTCCACTGGTTGGTATAATCCTATGTCATGAGAACACATCCTGGGCTCTCCTACTTATCATTTTCTGAAGGAACCATTGCTTTTTGGTAGCGCAATTATATGGAAAATGTGATGGGGTTTTGGTTCTAAAAGAATAAGAACCATTTCTCTTATTCTCATTCTCACTTGCTGCGATTATATGGAGAATGTGATGGGGTTTTGGTTAGGTTATATGATGGGTTTTGGTTCTAAAAGAATAAGAACCATTTCTCTTATTCTCATTCTCACTTGCTGTGATTATATGGAGAAGGTGATGGGTTTTTGGTTAGGTTATGTAGAGCTTGGTGTAGGGTTAGCAATAAATGCTGTTTTCTTTGAGGTTGAGAAAGATGGCAAAAGAGATGACAGATCTTGAATTTTTCTTTAACATTCCTTGGTAGAGGGGACAGCAGTCACATTCGCAGCATATCTTGAACAAAAGGAGGAGTAATGAAGATTCATGAAACTCAAATTTGAATATCACACTCCTTGTATGTCAGCCTTAAAGGCTTAGAACTAGTATATGGATGCAGTTCAACCTTAAATCTGGAGAAAACAGAAATAGAATAGCTGAAACAAATGCCTTAAGCAAGAGAATGGAAAGAAGACAAGACAGAAGGAGAAGTGATGGGGAAGTGCATTGGACACTCCGGATAAGTGAACCACCTTATTTTCTTTTATTGTTGCCAGCCATCATTCTCTACTAGTTAATGATGAAATCATTTGGGGTTGCTTGGAAAAAAATAATTATGTTGGTCTTAATAATTGTGTCCTTTATATTCTGTTAAGGCCTCGCAACTTGCTAGCTGCCATAATACATACTAATAACATTATGGCTGCATTGAACCAGTTCTACCAGATGCATCTTTGTTTTTTAGATGTTAGATTCATAGTCAATTCATCCTGCTTCTATCCAACATAGATGATAAGATGTGCCATTCTACATGGAGATAGTCTGGTCATGACTGTACATTAGTTTGACGCTTTGTCATTTGGACAATATCGAGTCCAAGGAGTAAGGATGTTCAGAATCTGCTACTGGAAAAAAGTGTGACCCCTTAGAGGACTATTTAGCCAGGTCTATGATTAAAGTTGTGATTTTCACATTCTCAACCCAGTTACAAATATACATTTCTAGTGTCAGAGCTTAGTGTTAGATATTTTGGAAATCCTTTGAAGAGTATACTTTGTTGGTCTTTTTTGCGTATACTTCAAACTTATAATGCTTCTGTAATTGATAGGTTGCTGGGGCAGCTGCAGATGCTGGTCTGTCCCTAGCTGACGTTGCTGCAGAAGCAAAGCGTGCATCTGAAATGGTGGGAACAATGGGAGTTGCCTTGTCCATATGTACACTGCCTGGCCAGGTCACATCTGATCGTTTAGGTCCAGGACTGATGGAGCTTGGTCTTGGAATAGTAAGTTAACTTAAACATATTTTGTTGACAAATTGACTTCAATTACAAGCCTTCATTACACCATCACTTGTATGCGTATCTTGTTTTTCTGACTTGGTATATGATGTTGCATTACTTTATTTGTCAATGCACTGCATGTCAGCTGGAAATGTGGATCAAAATTATATAGGCATCCTTGTATTTTTTTTTATTCCAGAACTAAAAGGCCTAGTTTGCTGCTCATTTTTTCAGCATGGGGAGCCTGGGGCTGCTGTTGCTGACATCCAGCCTGTTGATGTAGTAGTATCTCATGTTCTTAAGCAGATTTTGTCAACGGTATACTTTGTTTGACTAATATTTAAGTTTACTCTCCAGTTCATTATTTTCCTTCATGTGCCAGATTCTTTTTTCCCCTTTTTTTGGGTAAGATCTTTTATTTATTAGTCAAATGCAAGTCCTTACCTACCTGCTAAAGCCGTTGATGCAAACTAACCAAGTTTATTTTCATCAACTACTTGCCAGCATAAGTTGTGTTCTTGATCTTTTTTCATCAGATCATCCTAAATTGGTATGGTTCCCAGAAAGGGACATTTCAGAACAACATAGGAGTATAGGGTGGTGTTAGTTTTCTAGTCCATATGTGGAGAATGTAAAAGACTCAGGCCACCTTTCATTTCAAGTATAAATTCTGAATCCTTGTATTGCTAGAGATATTGAATTGCATGAGACATCAATTAGGGTGCCTAGAGTAGTATAAAAATGGTTTTGTTTGCATAAAATCTGAACCAATATGTTGGAAAATCTTTATGATTTAATACTTGATTTTACTTTCACAATTTAGAATTTCTTTTTTTATTTATTTGTTGAGTACTTTGAAGATTGGCAGGGCTGTATATTTATTTGGTCTACGCAAACTATAATTGAGATTGTTTCCTTAAAATCCATCTTCAACTAGGTGCTTATTTCAAGGAGTGTACAAATATTTTGATCATCTCATGATTTGTTATGGCATATCTGAATTTGAGGAGCCTACGAATCTGTGGAGTTTGACAAGTTTCTCATGATATCATCCACAACTAACATTATTGGACATCATGATGCTGAAAAATTTGAATCAAGGAGAAGATTATTAGTGGTGTTTGATAGCATTGTAATGGGTGGCCATCTAGGTTGCTAGGTGAGCCTAGCCACCTAGCAGTGTGTTACTAAAACCCTAGACTTTTTGATGCTGGAGCGCCTAAGGTTCACTGCTAGGCGAGTGGGTTTGAGCCAACATTGGATGCGAAACTGGAACGCACGAGTCTCGGAACCTAAGCTACTTTTGTCTTTTAGGATTGTTTGATGTTAGGTAATTTTAGGAGTTTTGATTTTTTTTAAACTTTTCTTTTTGACAAATTTTGATGTTAATAGAAAAGTTAATAGTTAGAGTTCTTTGAGTTAAAATAGGATTTGGAATCTTAGATTAAAAAGTAGGAGAAATAGGCTTCTTTTGTATTACTTATAAATACCCCTTGGGGCTCCTATTATAGTCATACTTGAGATACTCAAGTTATTGATTAATGAAAACTCTATTGTGGGAAGTATTCTTCCTTTGCCTTCTTTCTGTTTTCTCTCCTTCCTTTTGGTGGATTTCTAGGGTTGTAAGTGTGTGAGAACTGTATCCTTGGAGTGGCTGGTCAAGATAGTGTTTTTGGCCTTGGAAGAGAGTAGCCCATCCTTGCTCCTCTTCCATCAACTGTCTGCCCATTCTAGCACTATGCGTTGTATGTACCCTTGTGGGGTTTCTACTACGCCATAGTCGCGTCGACATGCCCTTCAAATTTTTTGCCCAAGTTTGACACATACCATATCTGAGAATGGTTTCAAGATGTCATGCAGCCACAATGTCGAAGAGCATGTTTAAAGTGAGCAAGATCTGTGAGACATTGAATTAGATGAATTGCATCGCCAACTTGAACAACTTCAAGAAGAAAATTAGTGGCTTCGTCAATGGCAAGGCAATGTGAACATTGACATCATAGGGTTCCAATCACTACTCCGACAGAAAGCTCTTTGATGATGAAAGTGAACACTTCGATGAAGAAGTAGAAGATTTCAATCCACTCTACAATAAGAGAGCATCTTCATCGACCTGTTGCCAATGCAAATGAAGACTACATTGCTACCATTGCGACTTAAACATCAAAATAGATATCCTCGATTTTGAAAGATGCCTACAACTCGATGAATTTATTGATTGGGCTCCACACTATTGAACGAGTCTTTGAGCTCAATGAAGTTCCCGATGATCGACGTGTCGAGTTAGTCGCCATCAAGCCCAAGAAGTGCGCATCAATTTGGTAGGAAAATTTGAAGCAATGATGTGAGCATGAAGGACATGGCAAGATCCGAACGTGGGATAAGATGCGCCATGAACTCAAGCAAAAGTTCCTTTTGAAGATTACCATCAAGAAAAGTTTCTTAAGCTCCACAACATTCGGCAACACGAACTATAAAAGAGTACAAGATAGAATTCGAGCAACTCCCCATGATATGTGACATCAAGGAGCTTGAAGAGCAAACTATAGCACGATATCTTGAGGACTGAAGCCTGAAATTGAGCTAGTTGTGCAACTCCAAACCTATTGGCTGTTGAATGTTGTGATTTGATTTACAACAAAAGTTAAGAAGTAGCAACTAAGAACAAGGCAATTTGTACTTTTCAAGGTATAGAGATGGAGCGTCCAATTGGGGAGTTTCATGTCAAATATATCGGCATACTCCAAAGTCGATGCCTCCTAGCCATCCCAGAAGAAGGATAAGGGCGGCCTCAGCAACCCCTGCTGTTTTTGATCCAAAATTTTGAAGAGACCTATTTCAGACGCTAGTTGGCAAGCTTTAGAATGTATAGGCCATTATTTTTAAGGTTTGGTATCTGCACCCGAGCTGGAGGAGATTTGATGCCGAAAGACCACTTGTAAAGCACATAGCGCTCTCCTCTTGGGCACCCAGAAAAAAATGAAAATGGAAACCTCCTATCTAGCCAATCACAATCTCTTGCTTGCAACTCAGTCTGAGGAAGTCTCTTCCTTTTCATTGGATAAGCTCGAATGGCTGCTCAACGTTGTTGTTTGCGAGGTCTCGATCATTTACATGGACCCACTTCTCATTCTCTTGCATGCAAATACTTAAGAACCTACTGGATTTAGATAAGGAAGAAGGTCAAATCCAGATCGTCTCTCAAAAACAAAATAGGAATAATTATAGCTTGATCGGTTCCATTTTTCCTTGGAGAAAAGAAGTCTTGAGGTTAAATAGATGGTTCGATATCTTTCGACTCATCCAATACCATTGAATTTTTTGATTGGACAACAAGAAGTTGATCATGTCTTGGCCTGCCGAGCCTTCCCCGGATAAATACTTATCTATCCATAGATAGATAGAAAGTATGTACTATTATATACTGGTATACACACACCAGTTGAGCCAATAAAAAATGTCAACCATTGTTACTTGTGCTGCTTTGTGAATTTGATATGATGGATCTCCCACCTCGGTAGGCAAGTTCCTTTGCAACTTGCATCTCTGCTACTGGAGTGATGTAGCACAACTGCGGGGAAAAGGAGAAGGAAGAACAAGAGGGGAGGAGGAAGAGGTTATAGGGACGTAGGAAGAAGAGAAGGGGAGGAGGAGGAAGAAGAAGAACAAGAAAGAAGCTAGGTTTTTTCATTCCATCATCAGTTCCTCATACATTAGAGGGGTGGTCTTTATATAGACCTTACACATTGACCCAATTACATAACCCAATCGATCAGTTTAATAATAAAATACGGACCAAATTAACTTGACTAAGACAAAAGTAAATAATGCAATAAAAGAAAATGACTCAAAAGTAAATAATGCAATAAAAAAAATGACTCTGACTCATATGGACCCAATCAAGTCTGACTCAATCTGGAGGCTCAGGATCATCTGGATGAAGGGCTCTGATGTCCCCATCAACTCCTCCCGGAGAAAAACTCGATCCGTCGAGTACAGGTCTGGCCGGCTGTTGTACTGCTCTAAAGATCGGCGTCAAGGCGTTGCAACTGGACTCTGAAATCATGTCACGTCAGACTTTGGTCGATTTGCACCGAACAAGGTAACGTTGGTAATCATCGTTCCTGGTTGAAATAACCTGCTCATCCAATATATGTTCTATTTGTTCTCTACGTGCATGAAATTTGGAAGTGGTGGCTCAACAGGTCAGAGGTCTAACATGAAGTATATCAATAAAGAGGTCAGAAGGCATGAATATTGTCTTTTTGTATGGGACTAAATCTTCAATATTAAATGTCGCACTAATCTCATAGTCATCAGGAAGATCCACAACATATGCATTCGAACTGATTTTCTTTAACATTTTGAACGTTCTGCACTACAAGTTTGCAATTTAGTAAACGTTTCCGAAGAAAGTCGTTCAAGCCTAATTCTTATCATGACGTAATTTCGTTCACTTAACTTTATAATGTCTGTGTAAATCAGCAAGAGATTTATATTTTAAGTTATTAAATGACTACAATTGCTGATTTCTTAATGCAATGAATGTGGATGTGATGCAATTGATTGTGCGGACTCAAAGACTCTATACTGATGAGACATGAAAAACAGGTCTATGGGTTGCTAGGTTTGTAATCATGCACCATTTCGAATGGACTCATACCTATGGACTTGTTAACCGAACTATTACATGCAAACTAACTGTCGGTAATATTAAATTCAGGTCCTAGCATATGCATTCGGTCTGAGCCTATGATGGAATGTTGGGCAGAGATGCTCCGAAACTAGATCAATTGCGTGTTGGATATCACGCATTGGAGAAAGTGCATCCGGAAGATCATCAGGGACTACATCATGAAACTCTCTAGAAGGGAAACTACTATAGGAAATGTTCAAGATTGGACACCACATGGGTATCTTTAGCTACAAGTGCCAATTCATGACTGGCTCTCAATATCTATCACTACCTCTTCACAGTAGTGATGTGAAGTGGCTTGGTTGTACTTATTAGATCAATAGTCTCCTTTGTGAATCATTTTGGACAAAGTCTAATTCTGTAGGTTCGTCTTCAAAGTCTTCTTCATAGTCTTCTATATTTGGTTCATAGATTTCTTCGACATATTCGACCTCTTGGCTCCTAACTTCTGGTTCAGTAATCAGGTAGGTTTTAATGGAACATTGGGATGCTATGGGGTCGAATTGTTGACACCTTGAGCATTGAGTTTGGTGCCCAAGAAAATAGGGAAGGATTACAGGTGATGCAACCAAACCGATTTTAGGTTGGGCTGCAATAGGGGTTGGCGGTGTAGGGGTCTAGAATTTTGCATGAGCTCACGGATCTCTTGTTTGAATTTCTTGTATCCAGCCCGCATGGCATCGATCTGTTCTATGAGAAACCTCAAATGTCGGAATTCATGGTAGCTACAAGGGTTTTCAGTTGATTGAGATAGCACTCCATATCACTACAGGTTGGCATGCAATGATGACACTGAAGGGTGATGATGTGAAATGCAGTGTCACTAATGAAACCCTAATAAATATGATGCAGGACCAGATTTGATGCAGGACAACCTAGTAATGCAATCTATTATGATTTAGAGATCAGCAAGTCTTCACAAGAATAACTTAAAGTTTAAATGTTGCTGATTTTTACTTCGGTTATTCAGAATTAAGGATTAAGATAATTCAATTTAAGAAATTAGATTGCAATCAAGTAGTACAGTTGTTCTGATCCTAAAGTAATCTGATCGAATAATATTGATAAACGTCCTGTTACTAAGGTGCGCTAATTTAATATCAAGATTTAATGGGTAATAGGGCGAGTTCGGAAGTGAAAGGTTCAATGTTCTGAATTGTGACGGCAATATAAGTTTTCAAAATGTGGCTATCATGCAGAGAACTAGAACATAATTAAATGAACAAGCCAGAAAAAGTAGAAACTATCACCTGTCGTGAAGTAGTCGGCTAGAGTCGTTCGCTCATGGCTTCTCAAGTAGTGGAGACGTCGTCGGACGCAGCGCAAAACTCAGTAGTGTAGATTGCTAAACTCGAACTGTTGCACGATTGAAGTGGACGCCGAGGAGAGATGACTGGCTGGAGATTGAAGCTGTGGAGAGGAGATGCTACTGGCGCACAGGTTGATGAAGAGCCTGCTGGGGTTTGATGTGGGGAAGGGCTTTGAAGCCTGTTGCGGCCCGCGGGTAGAGGGGATTGGGGTTGGGCCGAAGGGGCCTGCTGGCCTGATGGTCCCGAGGGCCTTTGTCTGCGGGTCAAAGAGGGGGAAGGGGGTTCGATGGGGTGAATGGGGAAGATGCGGCCGAAGGAAGGGAGAACAGGGGAGAAGAGATGGAAAAGGAGATGGCGGGGGCAGGGGCGGTGTGCTCGGGGGAACAAAGGCGATGCTCGGAGGAAGCGGGCAGCGCTCGGTGGTCTGCCTGCTGCTCGGCGGCGTCGCGGCTGGTTCAAGCGGCGCTGTGGTTGGCCGCGGGGAGGAGGCGCCTCGATCGGTAGCGTCGCGGTTCGGCAACGGCGTGCGGACGTGGTCGATGCAGGAGGTGTGGCTCGGCGACAATGGGGGACGGCGTGGCGGAACGGCGCGGGCTTGGACGACGGAGGAGGAGGGGCTCGGAGGCGATAGCGCTCGGCGACGGGGAGGCACCATGAGGGAGCGGCGGCACCTCGACGGTTCGGTGAAGACGGCGGTGGAGGACGGAGCGGCGCTATGAGGGCGGCGGCGCAGCGTGCGGTTGGGGAAGATGAACAGAGGTAAGTTTTTTTGTCTTTTTTTTTCAACTCAGACCCGTTAGGATCCGGTTATCAGGCGTGACCCGCTCCGAAAACCCATTAAGGGTCCATCACGTGCAAGTCACGTGCGTAGCTTTTTTTTTTTTGGATGGATCCGGGCTAACAGAGAAACGGGTAATGGGTTTGGATCTTACCCGTTAGGTTGGTTTTCTTCAACCTCCCGACGGATTCGGGAGGGCATGCTGCTCTTCGCGGCGGCGCTTGCGGGGCGGGGTGGAGGTCTTGGCGGCGGCTACGGAGCTTGCGGCGACAGGAGGCGGCCGACCACAGCAGCCACGGGCGGCGTCGACAGGCACGGGAACCCGGGCGGCGGGAACCCGGGGGATATGGCTCCTCCGACGGCAGGCTCGGGCCTTCACTGGGCGGCGGCGGCGGCGAGGACGCCCGATGGTGGCTCGGCGCTGCTGGCGGTGACTGGTGGCGGCGGTGGGCACGGGTGTGACGATAGGTGGGGTGGACCTGGCAAAGGTGCTTTCCCCTGTTCCTTATGTGAGAATCGAGAGAAGGAAGAAAGGATTTCTTTTTTTTTTGGGGGGGGGAAGGCCTGATGAAGGAGGCGTGTGGTAGCGGGCAGTGGGAGTCAAAGGAGAAAGACGGAGGTGGAGGCGGTGGGGTGAGGTTGTGCAGCGGCGTGGGGTGACGATTCAAGTGGCAGCATGGAGAAAGATGCTGTGTAGGGATTCGAGGCTTTGGCACAGGGGCAAAGCCGAGGCTCTGATACCAAGTTGATGTAGCACAACTGCGGGGAAAGAGGAAAAGAAGGAAGAACAAGAGAGGGAGAAGGAATAAGAGTTATAGGGACGCAGGAAGAATAGAAGAGGAGGAGGAGGAAGAAGAAGACAAGAAAGAAGCTAGGATTTTTTCATTCCATCATCAGTTCCTCATACATTAGAAGGGTGGTCTTTATATAGACCTTACACATTGACCCAATTACATAACCCAATCGATCAGTCTAATAATAAAATAACGGACCAAATTAACTTGACTAAGACAAAAGTAAATAATGCAATAAAAGAAAATGACTCAAAAGTAAATAATGCAATAAAAGAAAATGACTCGGACTCAGATGGATCCAATCCAAGTCTGACTCAATTTGGGGGCTCAGGATCATCCGATGAAGGGCTCTGATGTTCCATCATGGAGGGTATGAACAAGCCACCTTTTGCTAGCCTCGGCCATAAGACTTTAGATGTCCACAAATAGCGTCCGTTGCTTCTTCATTCTTGGCCGGCAAGCTCGATTTTGTTCTAATCACTTCGATTCCCGTACACGAGTACCTTCTCTTTTATGCTCCTGGTCTTTGTTCTTTAGCCGGCCGATCCATAGCCGTCATAGCTGAAGACTGAAATCCTGAGCTTGTAGCCGAGACGGGGGACCAAAACTTAATGTCTGACTTCCTTTCAAACCCGCCCATCTTCCAAATCAAGAAACATAGGCTCGTTGGGAAGAAAGATGGAGTGAATGGGATCCCTCCTAGACGAAGTCGAATGTTTCCCAGTGCCGATCAACCATCTCTTGTACGGATGCCAAGACCTCCGAACTAAGGGTTCGGTCAGTAGAGGTGACGACTTTGCCTCCCCGGAAGAAGAATAGTCCGCTCTCTAGCCGACTGATCCTGTTGATGAATCGCCCCAGATGACAACGTTGCAAGTGTGGGTTTCAGACGGGATATACCCCAGCTTGCTAAGAGTGGAAAGGAAGAGAGATAAATCGCCCATTTTTTGGTTCTATCGCTCCAATCTCCGCAAGTGTTTCAGTATAAAGGGTTTGGGCATATTGCTGCGATAGCCCAAATCTAAACCTAATCTCTTTGGTGGAGGAAGAATCATGCACAGAAGAGGAGGAAGAAGATCAGTCAAACAAGTATGACGAGGAAGGCCCAAGCACAGAGGAGTTAATATATCAAGGTGAAGTATGTGGAATATGACTTCTTTTTCTATTTCATCTTCTTGGACACCGCAACAAGTTGAAAGAGCTGCTGAAGTATTCAGCTTAAAGCCTGACGATGGACATAAACTGCTATGGCGATGGATTGACAATACATGTGATGAAGCATTGGCACTGTTTCCTCCAATCCCTCCTCCAGTATCTGTTGAGAGTTACAATAAACGTTCTACTGCACTCCTACATCTCTCGACCTTTGTTATAATTTCATCCTCAGCCATTGATTATATGATGATGTAGAGCCCTCAGCTAGAAGAATTCTTGACATAGACTTCTTATGTATCATTTGAATATTCAAGCAGGAGCCAAAAGCATATTCAGCATTCTTCACAAAATGATGATCTATTGTAGCATCAAAAAGATATCAATGGTGGTCTTGTTATCCCAGAAGGTACTGGTGTTCGAAGCCTTCAGTCTTTAAACTTTTAGTGACCTAGCATGGGCCCATGGGTTCAACAGGGAATGCATTCTACGCTGCTGGTAGATGTCAAAGGTAGTGATTATCTAAAGCAATAATTTCACCTCCAGCATCCTTATATATTACCTCAGTAGTTCTACAGTACCAGCCCATTATTGCAGCAGCAAATCATCCAGCAAGCATGTGAACAATGGATAATCAATCCTCAATCACAAAATATTTCACGTAACATGACACACAATGTTCTACATCAGCTACTTTCGCAACAGCATACTGCAATAGTTGTAGCCATCTCTGCCCCAACTTTCTCGCTTGCAGTCTCCCTTATTGAACTCTAGTTCTCCACATATAAGTAATCAGCTTGATACATTTCTGGTATGCCTGACTTGAGAGATCAGGGATCTGAACCATCACAAAGGGGAAAACAGAACATGCGATTTTTCAACGAATCTTTGATACCAGCAGCCAGAAGGGCAATAATGGTTGGCCACAGTTTAGGTCCAAGTACGTGTTAGCTGAAGAAAATAAAGCATTTTGAAAATGTAGCATGCCGCGACACTCAGCAGTGATCCTTATACACACAATTACTCTCACCAAGCTTGTTTTGCAGAAAGGTCTGCCGGTTCAAGGCTGAAGCATCATTTATGCCCGACATTTATTAGCAATCTACCCTCTTGGGCACAAGTAAAGGAGATCATGGAGCTACATGAAGAGGTACGCGATAGAATTCTTTGACAAATAGTGAAATAGCAGTGTTATGCTAACAAGCATGGGAAGCCTGTGTCTTCAAAGAAAGTGATCTTGTTTGGATGCACTTGAGGCAAGAGCGATTCTCTTTTAAGAATGTCATCTCGTCATGTAGATGGTCTTTCAAGATTTTGAAGTGTATTAATGACAATGCTTATAATAAAATTAAACTTTTTGGAGACTATGGAGTATCTGCAACATTCAACATAGCTAACCGATCGCCTTAGTATGAAGATCAGGAAGGCCAGGAAGACCTAGATTCGATGGCGAGTCTTCTCCAACCAGGGGAGTATGATGCCGGCGCGCTTAGGGCTTGCTAGGCAAGTGGGTTTGAGCCAATACTGATGCGAGACTGGAATGCATGGGTCTCGGAACCCAAGCTAGTTTTGTCTCGTTTGGAAAGTTTGATGTTAGTTAATTCTAAGGAGTTTTGATTTTTTTATTTTTTTTGAGAACTTTTGATGTTATTAGAAAGTTAATTGTTAGAATTCTTCGAGTTAGAATAGGATTTGAAATCTCACATTGAAAAGTAGAAAAAATAGGTTTCTCTTGTATTACTTATAAATACGCTTTCAGGGCTCCTGTTATAATCATACTTGAGATACTTGAATTATTGATTAGTGAAAATTTATTATGGGAATTATTATTCCCTTCTCTCTATTCTCTCTCTTTCTAGTGGATTTCTGTTTTGCGAGCTAGCATGTGAGAGTTGTATCCTTGGGTGATAGGTTAAGGTAGTGTTTTTAGCCTTGGAAGAGAGTAACCCATCATGCTCCTTTTCTAACAACCACCTGCCCGTTGTAGCACCATGTGTTGTACGTGTCGTAGTGGGATCTCTCTCGTCACAGTCGGTTGCATCAGCATGCCCTTCCTCCAAATTGTTAGCAAATTTGACACCTTCCGGCATCAGGATCAAAGCACTGTTTCAAGATGCTGTCCTGCAGCCACAACGACAATGAAATGTGCTTCTATGGCAATTACCACGGCTCGTGGGAACTTCTAGGCAGGAAATTTCTATCGAAAATTGGATTGCTCTACTTGTTATTATGAACAGTAGAGTTTCTTTATAGTCACACTGCATATTTAATTTATATGTTCAAATAGAGATATTCAGTGGCAACATATGTCTACATTCCTATTGTCAGAAGCTATGCATTAATAGAAATGATTTTTCTACATTCACAAAAACTATATCATCTTCTACATGCAATTGTTCAATTGCTTGCAGGAAACTCAATATGTTCCTATCACACGGGGGAGCAGAGTGGTTCTCATGATTAATGGGTAAGTACTGTTTTATGACTCTTATCTTTCTAGATTTACTTTTTGATTAGTTTTATGCCTTGGTCAACTTTTTATTTCTTTTTTTAAAAAAAATTGGGCTACTTAGGGCAAGATTCTTTGGTGCAGCCACCATGAAACTTTACTACTACTTTGCCTAGCACCTTACAAAGATGGTCAACTAAAATAACAAGTGAGACATGTTTTTACCAATATCAAGTTTTGTAATATAAATTCTTATTGCTACAAGGAGAGCATGGTGTGAGAAAAAATTAATCAGACACCCCCTCAACTTAGGGCCAGTTTTAGTATCCTTTGAGTTTAAAAGTTTCAGAGTGGTCATTCAAGTTAGTTAAGCGGTTCAATGTGGTCCTGCCATCCATATTTATTTACCTGGGCTCACAGGATTCCATCATGATGGTCATGTGAGATTTTTAGGACTAAAATACCTTTGTGAGGAATGGTTTAGATGGAGAGGGATGAGGAGGGACAGAGAGGAGGAGGTGGAGGTCGTGAAAGAGGAGGTGGTGGGACTGGGTGAGGCTTGGGACTTGGTTAGATGGAGAGGAGGGATAAGGACGCCAGCAAGATTTTGAGAGGTGGGGGAGGAGGTGTTGGAAGAGGAGGTGATGGAAGGGGCTCGGGACTAGGTTAGAATCGTTAGATGGAGAGGAGGAGGTGATGGGAGGGGCTCGAGACCAGGTTTGATGGAGAGCAGGGATGAGGATGACTATGGGATTCAAAGAGGAGGGCGTGGTGGAAGAGGAGGTGGTGGGAGTGGATGGGGCTCGGGTAGCACCATGTTAGAGAGGAGGGGTGAGGACAGTGGAGTTTAGAGAGAAGTGTTAGAAGAGAAGGTGGTAGGAGCAAGGAGAGATGAGAAGAGGATAAGAGAGGGTATCTTTTGGTAAAGAAACCATTCTTATAAGGGCAAAATTGTTCTTTAAAATGGCGTCTTAATGGTGTTGGATGTTGGATAGGTTTTGGGACTATATTGAACCATTTAACTAACTTCAGTGACCACTTTGAAACTTTTTAAACTTAAGGGGAGGGAGTGTTTAAGCAATGTTCCCTTTTTATAACTAAAAAGAAATTTCAAGAGCATTAGGTTGAAACGTAGTAGCTGGAATCTTCTAACTGGGCAAGCAAATGTATAATGACAAACACTTTGTCGTAATCGACTCCCTTGACCTGCAATAATAGGTTGTCATCATTATGTTAACCAATGACAGCCATGATGTAATGATTATAACATCTAGTTACAGAAAGAGGTTACGTGACCAGTGCTTTGATAATTGTTGATAACTTATTATTGCAGTTAAAAACATAGTCATGCAGAAGACTAATCAATAGCATCTCTAGTAACATCAATTTTACCGAAATCCGTACCGGTCGGCGCCCAGCATGGTTCGGTACCGGTTCGGTACCGAATCGAACTAGTAGGGCGTGCTGGTTCACGGACCGGCACGTGAACTGGCATGCTCTATTTTTTTTGCAGTTCTTAAAAAATTTAATTGATAATCGCTCTTTTCAAACTTTTTTTATGAATTTAAGTCTAATTTATTTATTTTTTGATTTTTTTTATATTTTTTAATATTTTTATGATTCTGGTTTAACCTGCATGATGCATTTTATTGCTTTAAAATGATGCAAATCATAAAATGAACAACATAAATATCTCAATTTAAGTAGTGACGTGAAAAATATAAAATAATACAATCAGTTATATACATTTAAAGTACAATATACATGGCGATATCTAAAATCGGGTTGAGTGGCGATGGCTTTCGTAGATATCCGAATCATAAGTATAGTTAGGAGGCACATCAATCCACTCTCTAACCAAGTGGTGTTGTAGTCTTGTACGTTCATCCCATAAGGAACGCGCGTCGGGTTATAAGCAGTCGGATTTTTTGCTGAAGCTCTGGCTCCAAGATGGCTGATTATACAGCTGTGGAGGGGCCATCCGAATATGCCGGTAACAAAATACGATCCGTGAGATGCTCCGGGCTGCAAGACGGCTGATTATACGGCTGCGTAGTAGTCATCGAAAAATGCCTTAAACGCATCATATTCATATCCATATCCGTATAGGTCATAGGCTGCATGTGGCTGCGGATAATAGAATCCAGTATACAACTCCGAACATAATACGTCTATGGATTGTACTCCATGTGTGAGGTCATCTGCAGTTGTATTGCTCTTGAATGATCTCGAGGAGCTCGTCTCCTATATACAATCGTATCCTCGCGGGCTCTACTAGATCGTGCATCGTGGTTCCTATCCTGTGTAACATGTGTAAATTAGAACTCAACAGTGTGTCGAAGACCACCCCATGACTGTCTTATAAATAGTGATCTTCTGTTCTCCACTTTCTCCATGGCCAGTAGATCCATGACCACCAAAACTGTCATCATCGCTGCTGCTCGAGGACTCGACACTTTTCATTGGGGGTGCAGGTGCCTTTTTGTTTTTCTTTTTGGTGCTTATCCTTCGTGCCCCTCTACCTGGCCTCGCCCTTCTAACCAAGTCGATTGGGTAGTGTAGTGGCCTTGTTTGAGCATCTCTCGATCATATCTCTGAGAGAATGTTTCAGACGAGTCATGTGGTGACTGGCTCCCCTATGGTTGTGGCTGATCAGTTGTATGAATGCGTGAAATATTGCGCTTAACCCATTGCCCTGCATCGACCTTAGCCTCGCGAGCTACGAAGCTGGCTGGTCGTGGAGGCGATCTGGGCTCGTCAAGCTCCGGCTCCTGTTGCCTGCCCATAAGCCATTCGATTATAGGATCATCCTCATCATCAACGAAAGCATTATGGATCAGATCTGTATACTTGAGTTCCACTTTCTTCTGAATATTTTAGCCTTAACCTCAGATTGTAATGGACATATACAAGGTCGTTGAGGCGTTTTTGTGTCAAATGATTTCTTTACTTGCCACTCGAGGAGACCGTCTAAGAAAGGATCCGGATAGCTACCCTCTTAAGATTTTTCGTGAACAGCTCAAAATAAATATACCATTCAGGTGCAAAAATATTGAAGAAAAATAGATATAAGATAGTACCATATTAGTAACCATCTAACGCCATATGAATGTCCACCTGATGTGTAACATATCTGGATTCATCCTCGTTTTACTCACGACAGTTGTTCACTGTCCAAAGCTGTCACTGCCTTCTCTAAATAATTTGGTCTATGAAAAAGAACCGTGATGTACCATGTTAGTAATAGAAAATACCAGTTAACTTACACGTCACTTAAGTTAAGTTACCTTTTCTAGATATAGGGCCGCAACTTTCGGATCAGCTCATCTCCTGAACTCTAGTTGCACCAGTTGCACTACCAATAGTGCCGGCTCGAGAGCATTTGCCCATGCTTCCAGCCAATATCACGCTTTGGATCCTTTTTTCTTAATGGTTCTATTCCTACACCGGATCGATTAAGTACGTCAGTTTATTAATTATTTAAAATTAGCAAAATATTAATACAACGACGATAATTTTTTTTACCTTAGAAAATACATTTAACTTATCTAATATATAACCCTAATTTATTTATTTATTTATATATTTTTAATAATTTTTATTTAAAAAAATATTTATATATATCATAAATTTAAAAAATTATGATTTCTACCTTAGAAATTACTTTTGAATTATGTAATATGTACTACTAATTTTTCATAATTTTTTGTATTAATTTTATATTTTAAATTATTTTTATATGTAAAATTTTTAAATATTATATTTTTAAAAATAATTTTAGCTCATATTCATGTAGAATCTAACAATGGATGCTACATATAATTTTTTAGGCCCTCGGGCATACATAAAAGGCTACTTATTTATCAATTTGTTCCAAATTTAGGCCTAGACTACTATGCGCATGATCACATCAAAACTTGAATGAATGGGTACCAAGTTTTTATATAGAGTAGCTTGCATGCTCCTAAATACGTTTTTGATTTTACCTTTTTTATTTTAAAAATTTTATTTTTTTAATCCAAAAATATAATTTTAATTTTTAAAAATTATATAAAATTTGAAAAATAAAATTTTTATGTCAGTGGGTACATCGTCCATTGATTTACAACATATAAAAAATCAAGCCCAAATTCAAAAAATTGGCATGATCTTATTTTATTTTGCAATATTTGATCTATTTTTTTAAGCTCCCCAAAAAGTAAGGAGATAGGAGAGAGAAAGCACACATTATTTAGTCTCGGTTCTTCCTTCTAATAGCCTGAATCGGTGTTGTTTATGAATTTTTTGGACAGAGGAAGCTCTGGCACTATGGCAACTCACCGTTGGGAAGGCCTTCTCGGGCCCTTCCAATGCCGTTGAAGGAGCTTTTAAAACCCCCAGTAGGCCACTGTGGCATGATTGCCACAACACGCACTGTGGCAATATACTTGACTCGGTGCGAATTTTACTGGCATCGGCGTCGAACCGGTCGGAACCGTCTGGTTTCGGCTCGAAAAAGACCGGTTTCGGTCGGTCTCATTACGGTTCCGACCCGTATGGGCCAGAACCGTTTTCTATTAGCGAACCGACTTGGTTTACAACCGGGTCGGTTCGGTATTGCCTGAACTGGGCGGTTTGGCCTGGTTCGGCAGATCTTAGTCCAGCTTTTTGGATACTTGATTAATATGTTGACGCATCCTCGCATTGTTATCTTTATTCATGATTTTGTTTGAATAAGTATAATATGCACAGTGTGAAGATGCTTGTTTAAAAATATGTATTTCATTTATAAATCTACTAAACCTTGTCAAGTTATTTATATTTTCTCAAAGTTTGTTGATAAAACAATAGCATTTGAAAAGTTGAAACAAAATTTTTCATGGTAGTGATGAAATAGAGTATCAGTGCATCATGCAAACCCTTTCTATATAATAAAAATGAATCTCTTTCAATTCTCACTCCTTCATGCTTCAAGGAGTAAGGACACTCTCTAACAAGTATAAAAAGTAATAACTCATTCCTTGACCTTATCTATTGCTTATTGACTAGGTGGGCATCTTAACATCTTTGATTAACCCCATGAAAATATTGCTTGATTTAATTTGTTATAATACAGATTGGGCGCCACTCCGATAATGGAGCTGATGATTGCAGCAAGAAAGGCAGTTCCAGAGCTACAACTGGAGTATGGACTGGCTGTTGACAGAGTTTATACTGGATCTTTCATGACTTCTCTAGATATGGCTGGTCGGTTCATGCAAGAGGCTTTGGTGCACTTACATTAGTCATGCTGGCTGAATCATAAACTGTTTATGCAGGTTTCTCCATAACTGTTATGAAGGCAGAACCAGCAATTTTGCAGCGTCTGGATGCCCCAACTAAAGCTCCATACTGGCCTGTTGCTGCTGAAGGTAACAAATATGAATAAGGAAACTCTCTCTCTCTCTCTATATATATATATCTTCTATCTCTCTCTTTCTGTGTGTCTGTATGTCTGTGTATGTCTCTATGCGTACGTGTTTGTACATAGCATGGCATGTTGTTCTTTTAGATAAAAGGGCTTAAATTATGCTTGGATACGCTTTGTTTTTTGCATGCTTTTATAGTGCTTTTAGCCCTTGCATGTTTTATTAGTGCTTTTAGCTTGGTGGTATGTTCAAGTTGTCTTAACTATCTTGATCGATATAATTTTATTTTTACAAAATCCTTGCTTTGAGATAAATGTGATTGAGACATCATAACCATAAAACATTCAGTTCTTTTGCATTAAATCATTCTACCCGCTCATACGAATTTCGAAACCTGAAATATATTAATTTGGTTTTTTGTTTTTTTGTAAGAGTTGTTGATGATTCATGTACTTTTTAACCTGTAGGTGATCGCCCACCAGCTAAAATTCCTGTTCCAGTGCCACCATCTTCTTCATCAAGGAATAATGAGGTTAGAAGTAAATCCATTTTGCACTGCTGATTTCCACATCATAGAATGAGTAACATTTTCTGTCATTGAATGGTACTTGCTTTGGTTTCTACATTTTCCTTAAGTCTTTAATTATTCATAACAATTGTATCGAGTATTCTATAATAATTTCAGGGGAAGATACTTAACTTGATGGTGTAATGCATTAGATGCTGTTGAAGTTGTCTGATTTTGATCCCTGACATTATAAGAAACGTAAAAGTTTTAGTTTGTCGAACTTTCCATAGACTAAATATACTGAAATTAGAAATTTCTGTAGGCTCAGACAACCTCTGGACTTTCAATCTAAATGGACCAAGGATGTTGATGTCCAATTGATGAATTTTCTTGATCGGTTGTTTAAACTGAGGAACTAGTATCATGTCATGATTAGTTGTTGAGATAAACAGTTTCTAATAGCTCTTCAATTTTTTGCTGCAAGTGCTATTAGGGTTCAAACTAGTGGAGAATAGCATGGATATTTTTTAAAAAGAGCATATGAAGTTAACTATTCCGCTTAGGCTATCTTGCATTTCCTTCAAGATGAAAAAAGGAAAATATATGATTCTTCGTTGATGAAGGAATAATTATATCCTTTTCCTTTTTCCAGTTAGCTCACTTTATTTTTTATAGCCTATTGTTCTGTTGATTAATGGAGGTCATCTTATCCTGTTGTAATACATTTTGGTACTGTAACCTGAGTATTTAAGTCATTGTGTTATGATGTTCCATGGATCTACGATAAGTTTAGGTGGATCTTTTAAAAGCATTCCTTTGATTTAGTACTGGAACATCTCTGATTGACTAAATAAATTTATATTCGAAGTCATCTTGCTTTGTTTCATCCTCCATATCATGTATATTACACTTTTACATCTATTATCTAGTCTGTAAAAGTTACAAAAGTCTTGGTTTGGAAATTTTTAGTCACTCCTTTTATCACAGCCTAGGGCACCTTTTTGGACCAAGTATAGATAGGAAGGACCAGGAGCTTGTGGTTCAAAACTTTATGCCCTATTGCACCTTGTCAAAGTTTTCATCTTGCCCAAGATCTTGATTTCTATTGGTATCTCACAACCCTTCATGCAATATATAGAAAATCTTGGCTCCGATTATCTTAGTTGATATAAACTGAAAAATCCTGAGATATGGGCTGATACAATACAAACATATCAACTGATAATTTTCAATCACCTTTGTATTTCCTCAAATAGATTTTTTAACTAAAATATTTCAAATTCAATATCTAAACCCACTTAGATGTCCGGTATCTCAAATTTTATAAAACTTGCCCTATTAGTAATGCATGTATATTGCCATACAAGTCACAAAGTACAAATTGGTCAAAGCATGTGGAGATGTCAGATCAGGACCAGATGATAGGTATATGACAGTATAGCACTAGTATGGGGCCCAATACTGTATCGAACCGGGCGGTATAGGGCGTACCATATCGTACTGACACAGTGATGGTATAGCACTAGTATGGGGCCCAATACCGAGATGGCGTACCTTGGTCCGAAGTTATTCTCATTCTGTTAAGCAATTGGAGACATGAAAAAACCCAAAATAACGGTTTACAGTTAGAGTTTGGATGGTTTGAGAACCTGGCATAAAGATAGGCAAAATAAATTTGTGGTTGAACTTGGTGCGCTGATCATCGATTTGGTCAGCAAGTGAAATGACGTCAAGGTTCGAACTCTAATGGAAACTTCTACCGGATTATGTTTTTCATATTAGCACCTAGATCTGATAATGGGCTATACAGAATCTAGAATATAAGACTATAAGAAAATTGTTAGACATGTTGTATGATATAGGATGCAGCTTGACAGGGAATATAAATGGGGCCTCCAAGGAGAAAGAACTAAATTTTTCTTGATAAAGAAAAATACATGTGTATGTTGTTAGACATTGCATGTCTTGCACGGATGTTTGTAAGCCAAGTGAAATATTTTGGGTCATCCACAATAGAAAGCTTCCAGTTGCATAGTAAGTAGTGGAACTTAATAACATATATTGCAAGTGTTGACATACCGTTGAAATGAGATAGTATTTTCGGTACCATACCATTACAACAAAATATTGGCACTAGTATGGGCACTTGGATGCTGAAATGATGCAGCATAGGCGGAGGGCAGTTTTTGGAGTTGGCGGCGGGGCAGTGCCGAAGGAGGCGGAGGGGTAATGGCCTCTAGTGCACCGATTCGTAGCGTTTGCGGGGGAAAAGTCTAAGGAGCTACATGCGCCACTTTGCCATTGCCTTCCTCCTTCGGGCCAAGAAGGGGCAGGCAATTAGTGCATGAGGAGAGGGGGAGTTTTCTTTTGTTTTTTTAGGGGGCGAGGGAGAGAGAGAAGGGATGGGGAGTGGCAATGGCTAAAGGAGGAGAGAGGGGGGAGAGAGAGAGAGAGAAGGGCTAGGGAGCGGCAATGGCTAAAGGAGGAGAGGGAGATTTGGGGTTTTGCCCTTGAATACCCAGCCCAATATAAACTAGGGGTGGCAAAATATGACCCGACCCGCCAACCCGACCCGTGTTCGACCCGCCATAAACAGGGTCGGGTTTGGCCTAAACAGGTTCGGGTCATAAACAGGTTGACCCGTTTAACCTGTTTATTAATTGGATCGGATACATATTTTAAATGTCTGACCCGTTTAACCCGTTTAATATATGGGTTGGATTGGATCAAACAGGGCCGGCCCAAGCCCCGGCCCAAAGAAAAGCAATAGCTGTTGTTTACTACCTATCTCCACAGCCCACAGGTTGCTTAGCCCATAGGTCCAGCGTGATTTAATGAGATGGGACGGGGTCAGGTTGTCAGGCCGTCGCGTTGAACCCTCATCTCTCCCTTCGTCAGGCCGTCAGGGAACCTCCTCATCTCTCCCTTTGTCGCGTTGAACCCTCCATGGACCTGGCTCTCTCTCTCTCTCTCTCTCTCTCCGTCGAATCCCCCTCGCCTCCCACCTCTTCGGCTCTCCCTCTCTTGTCGAAAGAAATCACGAGTCCCGATCGGAAAGGCGAGCGGCTTGGATAAGGCGGTGGATCGTCCGATCGGGAGGCGAGGGGGCATTGGATCCGAGCTGCGGAGCGGTAGAAGCGGCGCTCGATCGGAAGGCGAGGGGGCGTTGGATCCGAGCTGCGGAGCGGTAGAAGCGGCAACGCTCGATGGAGGCAGGGGCGCTCAGCGGTGGTGGCTCGGTACGGCGCTGCAACGGCGGCACAGGCGGCCATCACGGCAGATCTTGAGGCAGTGGTTCGACTGGTGAAGCTCCGCTGCGACGCGGCAAGGCGGAGGCTGCGGGCGGTGCGGGGTGGCGGCTCGGGCGCAGGAGGCCGCGGGCGGTGCGGGGTGGCGGCTCGGGCGCAGCCGTGGCGAGTGAGGCCGATCAGGGAAGAAGATAAGCAGTTAATATTTTTTTCTCCTTTACCCTTCTGCCTCTCTCTCTCGGTCTCTCCTCCTCTCTCTCTCTCTTGGTCTCTCCTCCTCCTCCTCTCTCTCTCTCTTCTCTCTCTCTCTCTCTCTCTTCTCTCTCTCTCTCTCTCTCGTCTCTTCCCCTCCCATCCCGCCGGCCCCCATCTTCTTTTTTTTTTCTTAAACGGGTCTTAAACGGGTCGGGTCAGGTGACCTGTTTATTAAACAGGTCGGATTCAAGTTGTAATTCCTGACCTGTTTAATAAACAGGTGGGGTTCAGGTTTAATTTTTTGACCCGATTTGTATCTGACCCGACCTGTTTATGCCTGATCCGACCCGATTGCCACCCTAATATAAACTAGCATTTGTGCACCATATATGAGGTTATGTGGTTTATCCATGGATTTGATGCCCATTTTTTACCCCCTTGCAGTCCACGAACTCGCGTGGGATGCCACTCAATCTCGAGTGTCAGGAATGCATGTGGGGCATACTGTTTAATGAGAAAACTAGGATAGCCCCGCATTGCAGTATTTGAATCCTTGATATATAGTGTATTTTTGTCTTTTATGTTGCTTAACAGTGACAGGCTGGTGCAAGAAATCGAGAATATGCAGATTTTTTTTTTCCATTTATATATTTTCAAGTCCGAAAGTTTCTTGCTGTGTGCACCAAAAACTTCAGTCAGGGAAATGGGAAAGTTTTGGATGAGACTCTGTTCAAAATTGAAGCAAGGTATGAAAATTACATTTGATAATGGTCTACTGAGGAAAACCATAGAGTGATATCCTCTATCTGTGGTTCAACTTTATCATATGTTAAGTAATACTGAACTCAGTCCTAAATGAAAAATGAGATGTTAAAAAGTTCATGAAATGTAGTGTGTCTCCATACGATGTAAATGTTTTTCATATATAAGAGTAGTTGTTTTTAGGTCTCTGGAAAGTTTCTTCAGCAATTCACCAAGAACTTCAGTCAGAGTGATGGCTGTGTTTTAGATGGGATACTGTGTTTGTAGTTGAAGCTTAGACTCTTGACGTCAGTGACTTGTAATGGAGGAAATCAGGATAATCCTCTGTGGGTGGTATTGCTTTCTCATTGAAAATGAGTTGGCAATTTCTTAAATGAAAACTGAGATGATGAGTGATTCTGTTGTTGGTGGTGAAGGGTGTCTCTGCATATAATATGACTTCAGATTTTATCTTATATATATCACAAGGCAGCATTTTCTTAAAAACATATTAAGAATACAAACCTGATCTTTTTTGTGTGTGACGAGGTGGGACTCATGCAGAAAGAACAAAATGATCTGCTCTTGCATCAAGTGCAAATAATTTGTTTAACTCTTTAAGTGGGATGATAAGGGATTCTCAAGATTCTTAGAATTGAACTTGCAATTAGCTCTTGCAAAGAACAAAGGATCCAAAATTTGTCTTAGGAAGATCAAGTGATCAACATTAAAATTCATCTCTCTCTCTCTCTCTCTCTCTCATTCACTCACACACAGACACAGAGACACATAGTTTCAGGATTGTAATGGTAGCCAAGAAATGCCTACTTATAAAATTAATAATTTTTTTGATTAGGATGAAGATTATGAAACTGAAACTTTGTTTTTTTATTTTTCTTGTATACCGCTGATGAGACTACTTTGTTTGATAAGTAACCTTAACCTTTTCTTTCATTACTAGAAACTTTTCCGCATCAAGGTAATTTGTGTTATGCATATTATGGTCATATTATCCATTTCATGTTGCTCAGACAGCTCCTTTTTGGTTATACCTACTTATCTATTCTTCGGCAGGCATTCACTCGACCACAAGAGCTAAATGAACAAGGCTGCATACTGGAGGCTGCTATTCAAGCAGCTGCAAATGAAATCATCAATCTTCGGGACGAGTTAAATGAGTGGGATAGTAAAAGTGGGTGATGGTGATTGTGGAACTACTGTGAGTTCATTTCTCAAATCACATCACTGAAGTTCATATAACTATGGTTCGTCTCTTATCGCTCGTGATTATGCTATGTATGTCTTTTACAGATGTATAGAGGTGCTGCAGCTGTTCTTGAAGACATGAAGAAATGGTAAAGATCACTTCTAATTAATTTTCATATGAACAGTAGGGTTTACCAAATTTCATTTTATGCATGCACTCATGTCTGGTGCAATACATGTGCTTCGTTCTGTTGATTTCAAAGCCCTGTCACAACCACGACACAAATTTCATGGTGTTGTCTCTTTTTTCCCGCAAACTTGTTTGATGTCAAGTTCTGATGATAATATGTTAATTCTTGAGCCATCCATTGTTTAGTTTTGGAAGATTTAACTTTATCATATGATACTAACTTTTCATTCCAATTGTAGATTTAACTTCAGCATCTACTTCTGGAAGATTTATACTTGAACTAGCATATGATGCATTTAGATGGCTTCCCGAACTGTTAGGTGAGAAAACACATACAGCCAGAGGAAGGCAAGCCTAGGAGGATAATCCTAGCCATTGACATTCTGAGTTAAATATAAGTTGGATAAGCAGCATGACTTTTGAGCTGGTAATTCTGTTTTCTGAAAATTTTATGATAAGCGAAGATTCAGATATCAATTTTAACCACTGTACGAACAAAGCTGAGGACATCAGTCTCCAGCCGCCTAACCTGTTGGCTGAGTTACCATTTTTTAATGAATATCTTTCTCAATCAAGTCTGAGTATTACATCAAATATATGGATATCTGTCTTGCAGTCAAGCTATTGATCTTAATCAATAGGTTTTTTTTTTTCAAATTGGTGTCATCAGCAGAAAGAGCACATTATAAAGGTTCATGCTTTAATAAGCATTTGTAATTCCTACTTGAGACAGTAATGTGAAACCCACTTATTTATGATGGTGATTTGGTTGTAAAATGATTTAATTTCTAGATTATCTAATAATCCGATGGAGTTTTCAATCTTCTTTTGATCACTAAGCAGAGGTTTCTGCTTTGCAGTTACCCTCTGATGATGCTGCGGAAACTGTAAATGAGATTGGGCCTCAATCCGAAGGGGTGATGGGTGGAACTAGTGGGATTTTGTACTTCATCCATCTTATCTCCTTTTCAGTCTTACCTTGAAATATAGGCTTACTATTAGCCCCAGTAATTTATGATGTCGAAATAAATAATTTTGTGGTTTCCTGCTTGTTTCATCAGCATCATGATTTCAATATTCTTGTAGGAGTAATGCTTTGATTTATGGTCAACAGATATGACATATTCTGCAAGGCTGCATACACAAGCTTGAAGGGAAAGCCCAATTGTCACATCAAAACAATGTATGGTGATGCTCTTTGTTTATACTTATGATGGGAATCATGGGAAATATTCTTCTTTGT
>NW_024069630.1:0-34799 GCF_009389715.1 Phoenix dactylifera
GTATGTTTTTAAATATATATGTTTTCCACTTCATGCAACTAAGCTATGTATTACTTCTAGAAATCAATATCTTTTATATTGCATATACTCCAAGTTTTGTCATTATCAAAAAGGGGAGATTGATGACCCAAAGATTGATTCATAGATTGATTTTGATGATCACAAAACCTTGAAGTATAGATACTAATGTTTATGTTGCAAGGAGAAAGATATTTATTTTGCAAGGAACATAGCAAGTTGGAAGAACACAAGAAGGCCTCCAAAGCTCTCAAGTTGGAAGAAAGCTACAATTTATTGGCCCAAGTTTAAAGTTCAAAGGATTCAAATTGGAGGAGTAAAATCAAAAGAAAAATTCAAAAGAACAGTCTTCGAGTCGACTCCAGTGGAATTCGAGTCGACTCCGGAGAAGTATGAGTCGACTCCGGAGAAGTATGAGTCGACTCCTAGGAGTCACAGGCAGAAAAGTCAGAGAGTAGTTTTCGGGTTTGAGATTCGAGTCGACTCCAGTGGCACGCGAGTCGACTCCAATGGTTGGCAAGTCGACTCCAAAGAAAGCATGAGTCGACTCTAAGCGGAACACAAAGAAAAAGTCAGAGAGCATTTTTGGGACTCTGAGATTCGAGTCGACTCCCGCATTGCACGAGTCGACTCCGAGACTCCGCGACCATCAACAGACAAAACACCAAGTTACTGCCTCTGAGATTCGAGTCGACTCCCAGACAGCTCGAGTCGACTCCAAGACAGCTTCACATCAAAAGGCAGAAGACCAAGTTTCGGAAACTGAGAGCCGAGTCGACTCCGAGGAAGTTCGAGTCGACTCCAAGACTGGACGAGCCAAAAGACAGAGGATCGGGAGTTCGGGCTCTGAGATTCGAGTCGACTCCCAGGACAGTCGAGTCGACTCGAGTGGATCAAATTCAAAATTGGATCCACGGACTTCAGTGGATGAGCCGACTCCGAAATTGCCAAGTCAGCTCCAGAAGTTGGCGAGTCGACTCCAGGTTAAGACGAGTCGACTCCCAGTCAAGGCATGCACTTTAATTCAAATTTGGAACAGTGGCCGAGTCGTCTCCAGTAAAGCACGAGCCGACTCCTGCAACAGGCGAGTTGACTCCTGATCGCGCGAGTCGACTCCGATCCCAACGGTAATATTGTCAGAAAGTGCAGACTGTGTCCAACGGCTCTATTTTGTCTCTAACGGCTATATTCTTGTTTCCACGTTATCTAAAGCTATAAAAACAAGAAGAGAGCTAGGGGGAGAAGTTATGGAAGTGGGAGAAAACATTTAGGAAAGAGATTACAAGGGAAATCTCCCATAAGCACAAAAAGGGCCATCCAAAGAGAAATAGAGAGAGAAGAGCTTCCAAGTGAATCCCAAAGCTTCCTCTCCATCAGTGTGCTGCCTCGGTGATCCTCTACTTCATGCCAAATCAGAAGAGGGTCAAGTAAAGAAGAAGTCGAGCTCCTTCATCTTCAAAACTCGTTTGAGGACTTCACTTTACTCTATTTATTTATATAGTTATATTTGCTTGTTTAAGAAGCTTTGATTTGTTTTAAACTTTGTTTTATTATCTTGTAACTTGATTCAATCACGGAATTGAATCAAGGGGTTAAGGTTTGTTGGTGAGCCAAAGGGAAAACCAACGGTGTAAGGTTTGTTGGTGAGCCAAAGGAAAAACCAACGGAGATAGGTTTGTTGGTGAGCTGAGGGGTAAAACCAACGTGTAAGGGTTTGATTGTGATCCCGGAAAAACAATCGGAGTGGTTCTAGTCGGTGAGCCTGGGAAAACCGACCGAGTTCGTTGTGACCTCGTAAAACAACAAGTTGGGTTGTGAGCTTGTAAAACAACCGGCTGTAATCTGTAGGATTATAGTGAAATTCCCAAGAAGTCTTGGGAGTGGATGTAGGTGCTGGGTGCACCGAACCACTATATGTTTGTTTGTGTTTGTAATGCTTCTGCTTATTGTCTAACTAACACACTCACTTACTTAGATAAACTGCTTGCTTAACTCTTATCTGCACATCCTTTAGTTGCAAGCATATTTAATCAAGTTCATTCTATACATCAAACTGTTGCTAAGTTTAACTTTCACTGCGCATATATACAACTTAGCATAATTAATCAAAAAATACTAGAAGTAGCTTAAAAGTTTTTAAAAGACCCAATTCACCCCCCCCTCTTGGGTTGTATCTACTGGGCAACACAGGTCGTGTACATAGCATGGCATACATGAGGCTCCCTATTGCAGAAGCATAAGGAATCCTGCTCATGCGTTGAATCTCTTCAGATGTGTTGGGGCACATCTTTTTGGAGAGATGAATCCCATGCCTAAGGGGTAATAGACCCCTCTTGGAGTTTTCCATACTGAACCTCTTTAGTACCTCCTCTATGTACATCTTCTGTGATAGGCCAAGCAACCTCTTAGACCTATCTCTATAGATCTTAATCCCCAAAATGTAGGATGCTTCCCCAAGGTCTTTCATGGAGAACTCTTTTGACAACCAGATCTTGACCGAGGTTAGTATGGGAACATCATTTCCAATCAAGAGGATGTCATCCACGTACAGTACGAGGAACACGACAGCACTCCCACTAACATTCTTGTAAACACACAGTTCCTCTTCGTTCTTGATGAAATCAAACGATTTGATTGCATCATTGAAACGAGTATTCCAGCTCCGAGATGCTTGCTTTAGTCCATAGATGGACCTTTGCAGCTTGCAGACCTTGTGATCTCCATCACTGGAAGTGAAACCCAAAGGCTGCTCCATATAGATATCTTCATCAAGATATCCATTCAGAAAAGCAGTTTTCACATCCATCTGCCATATTTCATAATCATGAAACGCTGCAATGGCAAGCAATGTTCGAATGGATTTTAGCATGGCTACAGGTGAAAAAGTCTCCTGATAGTCAATGCCTTCGCGCTGACTATACCCTTTCGCCACTAGCCTTGCCTTATAGGTCTCTACCTTTCCATCCGAACCTATCTTCCTTTTGTAGATCCATTTGCATCCAATAGGTACTATACCTTCTGGTGGATCTACTAAGGTCCAGACTTGGTTGGAATACATGGAGTCTATCTCTGACTTCATGTTTTCCAGCCATTTCTCGGAATCGATATCAGATATCGCCTCGTCGTAGGTATTGGGATCCTGTACATGTTCCCTATCTCCCATGAGGAACATTTCCTCGGTGTCCTCTACTAGTATACCTAAGTATCTATCGGGAGGATGGGAGACCCTACTAGATCTACGAGGTGGAGGAGGTACTACGTGTACTGGTTCTGTATGAATAGGTTCTATAGGATCCATGACTCGTTGCTTTTCAGAGACTCTCTCTTCAAGCTCAATTTTTCTCCCACTGCCTCTATCAAGGATAAACTGTTTTTCCAAGAAGACGGCATGTCGGCTCACAAACACATTGTAATCCTCTGAGACGTAAAAATTGTATCCTAATGACTCTTTAGAATATCCAATGAAACGAGCACTTATGGTCCTAGACTCTAACTTGTCCGCCTGTAGTCGCTTGACGTGGGCCGGACATCCCCAAATCTTGAGATGACCAAGACTCGGCTTCTTACCATGCCATATCTCATACGGTGTAGTAGGAACGGATTTAGAGGGAACTCTATTCAATAAATAAATCGCGGATAATAAGGCATCTCCCCAAAGAAACATAGGTAGATCAGTGAAGCTCATCATGGATCGAACCATATCCAATAGAGTCCGATTCCTCCTTTCTGACACCCCGTTGAGTTGAGGTGTACCCGAAGGCGTCCATTGTGAGACTATGCCATTTTTCTTGAGATATTCCCGGAATTCCCCACTAAGGTATTCTCCTCCTCGATCTGATCGAAGAACCTTAAGGGTTTTTCCAGTCTGTTTTTCTACTTCATTTCTAAACTCTTTGAACTTTTCAAAAGACTCAGATTTGTATCTCATAAGATACACATACCCATATCGTGAATAGTCATCGGTAAAGATAATGAAGTACGAATAACGACCCCTGGCTGACACATCAAATGGGCCACACACATCAGTGTGTACTAGGGTAAGTATTTCAGTGGTCCTCTCCCCATGTCCTACAAAAGGTAATCTAGCCATTTTTTCTTGAAGACAGGATTCACAAAATGGATATGACTCAGAAGTCAATGGGCCGAGAAGCCCATCTTTCTCCATTTTGCTCATTCTGTCCTCTCCAATATGGCCAAGCCTGAGGTGCCACAAATACTTCTGGTTTATCTCATCTCTGGATCTTTTAGATCCTATGGCATTCACCACTTGCTCAGACACATTCACAGACACATCAATATGCAAGTGATAGAGACTATCAATCATGAAACCACGTGCAACTAATTTATTTCTGAAATAAATTGAACAGCAGTCTTTGTCAAATGTCATAACATGACCATCCTGTGCTAAACATGAAACAGAAATCAAATTTCTGCTAGCAGCAGGGACATAATAACAGTCTCTAAGTAATAAACTAAATCCAGACGGTAATCGCAGAGGATAGGTGACCACAGCTACAGCAGCAACTTTTGCCCCGTTGCCAACCCGAAGGGTCACTGCACTTTTCGCCAGCCTCCTACTTTCCTTTAGACCCTGCATAGTAGTGCACAGATGAGCACTAGAACTAGAATCTATAACCCAACTAGAAGTAGAAGAAACCGTAAGGTTAGTTTCAATTACGAGCAAGTCTAACATACCTTCAGAAGGTGTGTCCTTTTTGTTCTTCAGGCTCTCGAGGTATGAAGGGCAGTTCCTTTTCCAGTGGCCGTTGACGTTGCAGTGGAAACATTTTTCTTTGTCATCAGCCTTTTTCTTATGAACTTCCTTCTTAGGCTTTTTGTCTTTCTTGTGCTTCTTTGCAGGCTTCTTTTTCTTCCAAGTAGACTTTCTCTTGGAACCAGAAGTCAGCTCAGCAGCCAGAACAGAGCTCCTTGAACCTTTCAAGGCCCCTTCAGCAGTTACCAACATATTCAACAATTCGGTCTTAGTGCATTCAATTTTATTCATATGGTAGTTTACTATAAACTGACCAAATGAATCAGGAAGGGATTGCAGGATTAGATCTATCTGCAGTTCCTTATGCATGGACATACCGAGCTTCTCAAGCTCCTCGAGGTCCTTGATCATAGTCAAACAGTGATCGTGGACAGACTGCCCCTCACGCATCTTTGCCTTGAAGAGCCTCTTGGACACTTCAAAGCGTGCAGTGCGGCTCTGCTCACCATACAACTCTTGCAGGTGAGCCAGTATTTCCCTAGCAGTCTTTATGTTCTCATGCTGGCATTGAATTTCGTTAGTCATGGATGCCATGATATAGCACTTGACCCTAATGTCGTCATCAGTCCACTTCTGATGCGTCTCACGCTGATCATCAGTAGGACGTGCTGGTAGCCTAGGGATATCATTCTCGAGCACATACCCTATTTTCTCACAATTCAGAACGATTTTCAGGTTCCTAAGCCAGTCTTTATAGTTGGTTCCGGTCAGTTTGTTGGTCTCAAGGATTCGGGTTAAAGGGTTTGAAGCTGACATTGTGATCTGTAGAGAGTAAAGATTCTAGTTAGACTTTGTACTTGAACTTAATTTGTTCTAGGGACTTTTAAAACAAATATACTCCCACTATTTTCTCGAATCCCTCATACTCCCCTGATGGAGAAACGAAAACCCTACGCGACTAGGATTTCTAGTGGGTACTGCGGTCTCACCGATTTACATGCCGCCTCACCTAACAGTTATTGGTGACATATAAATGGATGAGTGTACAACTTTTGTACAATGCTTCTCAAGCAAATTGCAGTGGTACTTGGTCTCTAAGTGATGAAGACCTCACCTAACAGTTATTGGTCCCATTACTTAGTTAAGTCAGACCCACCGTATAACCGCAGAAATAAAGTCGTCATTGGGTCCTCACCTAACAGTTATTGGTGCCCAACCCCACCTTTACCCCGCAACATCTCATGTCTAATAGAGAGGTCCAGTCCCTCGATGCAACTTGCCCACAGTGTCCAGCCGAGACAAATCAACACCGAAAAGACCTTAGCAGCTCTACTACGGTGGAAGACCTATGGACTTAATATTGCATAATCAAGTCTTAGTGTTTGCAACTTGAGTTCTTCATAAGAGGTAATCGAACAATTGGCCAGGTAAGCAGGTGGGAGGCTCTCCTTACTCAGAGAGTAAGGTCCTAATTACGTAACCACCTTATAGGCTTGCCTAGACACCAATTAGATCAATTAATCTAATATGACTAACTCATGTTGGTTCACCCTCGACTGATTAGGGAGGTTTCGATTTAGGTCTCACTCGATTGCGTATTCACATCTCATGCAAATATAAATCTACCCGCATAAACATAAGCATTAAACATCCAGGCATTTATCAAAAATAAAATTAAATGGTGATGATCATGGATCCAGGATGGGGTCATTTTACAAGCACATGCACGTCAATTGGTTTGATCGTCTTCAACTCTTGACTCGATCTTGATCCTCTAGGTCCAATTGTGATCAACTCCTTGATCCATCTTTAATCAACCCTTGATCTCGATCCGCGCATGTTGAGCTTGTTGATGTACATATCGATCAACCATCGACGTGCAACACACATCACAGATTACATCCCCGATTGCTTTAAAAATTAAAATAAAATAAAAAAATAAATTACAACCCTTTTCATGAGACACGCAGGTCTCTAATACATGAATTTAAGATGCACGCAGGCATCTGAAAATTAAAATTACATGCATCACAGAACATCGCAGAACATTTCAGCACATTCAAAAGGGTTCATCCATGATCATCACCATACGCATCACATGCATAAAAATTATTTTTCAGATCTAATATTTAACTGATTATTTCATCTCATGACTTGCTGATTATGCAAGATATGATTCTAAATATTTGTAATCACATTATCAAAGCATTAGAATCATTAATCCAAGCATCCAATAATTAGTATGCAGAAAAATCAGCAAGCTGAAAATTCTGCATACATAAATTTCAGCAAGCATAATCCCTTAAATTTCAGATCTAAAATGCCTTGAAAAATTTAATTCTAATCTTAATCTACATAATCATGGCTCTGATATCACTGTTAGCATCCCACATATGCCATGAAAATTCGAAATTATTTTTCAGATTGCAGCGGAAAATCATATGCGGGATCCGTTCATTGCATGAACGTATTTTAAAAACCTTTCGTTTGTAGATAGATTAGAATTAAATTATTTTAAACCATTTTAAAATCATTAAGAAGATCAGATCTTCACCTTGTGCGGGTAGATGGTCTCCGCAAATCTGATTCACGTGGATTTGTAGAAGGTTCGATGGAAGCCGCACACGCGTCCGGCCTCTACGGGTATCCACAAGAGGTAATGATTCGATCGAAGCCTACGTATCTCCCCGGGGTGCTAGCTCCCTTGCAGAGATGGCTTTTGATGGCTGAAGTCCTCCCTTTCAATCAACTCTTGAATGCCTAGGGAGGAGGAGGAAGAAGGATGGATCAAAAGGAAGGAGAACAAAAACCCGCAGCCTTTCCTTTTTCCTTCGCGTTGGAACCGAAGAAGGAGATGAAGGGACCACGCTTCACAAGCTTTTCTTCCCTTCTTCTTGCGGCTGAAAAGAGGTATGGAGAGGGGCTACTTGCTGCCGAAATCCCAAAGAAAATTGGCTTGAAGGAGGGGTCGAAATCCCTTCTCTTTTGAAGGCCATAATAGATAAGGATGAGCTCCTACTTTTTAGGAGCTCATCATTATCATATTAATTTTCAAGAGAGGAGGGGCGTAGCCCCTCCTTTTCATCTCACGCAAGCAAGGGAGGGGCGTGGGCCCCTCCCTCTTCTCCCTTCTATTCTCACACCCCACTTAATCACATTAAGTGGGGTGGGTTTAGCCACATTCATAGGGACTCAATCCTTTTCTAAAAAGGATTAGATGAACCCAATTCAATTCCTCCAAATCCTAATCCAATTAAGATTTAATTGAACCATGACTCTATTAAACTCTTCAATCCTAATCCAATTAGGAGTCATGAAATTAATTAGATTAAATTTAGAATTAATTAGGACTTAAGAAAATCCTAATCTAATCAGGACTTGTTCAAATTTCAGCCCTAAGACAATTAGGACTTTAGAAATCCTATTCCAAGTAGGACTCTAATTTAATTTGAAATCCTAATCCAATTAGGACTTCATGAATCCCACTCCAAGTAGGACTCATGATCAAGTTCAATTAATTAAATCTAATTAATTAAATTAAATTGCAATCCGATTGCAATTATTCCTTCTTCCAACCACTAACTCTTAGCGGGTTATCCATTTATCAATCTAATTGATTATTTGTGATTCCTAATCACATTCAACCATCGGATCGATCATTAACTCTAATGTGTGTGACCCCATAGGTTCCATTCTGACTGGTAGTGAGATATATTGCGATCTCTATCACAATATCATTGAAAACTCCTTTCAATGGGTTGAAACAATTTCAACTCAACTCATCAGGGTTTATCGACCATCAAGATGATCCCTGTGAGTCTCACCATCCACCAGTGACACCTAGCAGTATGTAGTGGCCACCCAGCAGAATAGAATGATGAACCTCTAGGTGCAGTTATCGTATGATACAGTCCTTCTATCGTGGATCCCTACAGACCGGAGGTCATGGATAACTCGTCAAACCCCGTCATCTGTCATATGTCTAGATTTATTCGACTTGAGTTCGATAGTGGAAAACTCTTTCTCCACTGTATATTATTGCCCTGGCCAAGGTCTTAGAACTCTGTCTAATAAATCACATAGGATCACTCCTCTTCTATCAAGGTCGATAAATTCCATGTAAGTGCATACCCTACTCCTACAGTGAACCTACTGCAGCCAATCTACACAACAAGGACCCATATGACTAGAGACCATGTATATGTGCAGTCAAACTACAATAACCTCACTGTGAGTAGCCGAAGCACCGCAGGTCAAAGGACCAGTCACACTACTGCAACATCAAGTAAGTCACTGACGAGTGGATAGACATCCAAGTGACTTCTTGTCTTGGTCACGCTCAGTACCCTTGTTCTCTAACAAGCACCTGCACTCTCACTTCAGTGTCCCTACACTGTGGACTCGAGTCTCGTCCATCCATAAGGAAAGCGATCTGTGCACTGATCGGATCGATCACCGTCCTCGTGATGATCCATTGATCATGAGCATTTAGAAATTAATCACCAATGATACATGGCTCAAATTCTCAACTCTTGAGAATATGTATCATCATCTTATTAATTTCTTGGATGATTCATAGACACATAAACAATATGAATGAAAAGATGCCCATTTATTATTCAATAATAATAAAGTCAAGTACAAATTTATGTCCCAGAATAAATAATGTGTCTGCCAGATTGGCTTCTAGGGCATACATCTAACAGGAGCTCCCTCAGCAACTCATTTCTGAGATCCCTCACTATCTCCTGCCGCAACTCTCGGAGCTGGTCAGAAGAAATGCGGACCTCCAGTGGCTGCTGCTGAGTAGATGGGGCAGTGGAGGTGGAGGGCTCTGTATGTGCAGTGTTGCCCAGAGATGGTCACCCAAGAGGGGGGTGAATTGGGTGTTTTAAAACTTTTCAACTAATTAAAAAATAAAACACGTAAATGTATGAACTAAAGTAAAGATAAAGGGATGAGAAGAGACAATCACAAACACACGGTTTTATAGTGGTTCGGAGCTTCCACCGCTCCTACATCCACTCCCCAAAGCGCCTTTGGGAATTTCCACTATAATCCAAGATTACAGTACGGTAGTTTTGCGAGTTCACTACCCAACTCGTTGTTTTACACCGGGCTCACAACAAACCCTAAAATCCGGTAGTTTTTCGAGTGAACTACCCAACTCGTTGTTTTACCCCGGGCTAACAACGAACCCTAAAAATCTCCAATTTCTCTTAGGCTTGGGACGCCTTTCCCTTGTTCCAAGTCCCTTGACTGGAACAAGCACCACAATGAAAGAGTTTACAAAAGAAAAGAGAAGCTCTAAAAAGCAAATATATCAACTATGAACAATAGAACCCAGAAGAATCCTTTTGCCGTTGGAAGCGTGGGAAATGTTGATTCTTCCGATGTGGAACGCGTAGGATCGAGTGTGAGCTTTGAATCCCGAGCGCACGAGAGTGGTTGAGCTTGAAATCACTTGGGAAGCTTGAAAGCACTTGATTTCTTCACTTGAATGCTCTCACTCCCTTGAACTTTTCTCTCTTGAATGATTTTGCTTTGGGTTGGTAAAAAGTTGTTGAGAAGCACTTAAGAGCTCCCTTTTATAGCCCAAAAAGCAAATATAGCCGTTAGAGATAAAGTAGAGAAGATTTGAAATTCAAATCAAACCTGAAAAGTTGTCAGTCGCGTTCCAGACGCTCCGGGGACGTCTCCGCTACAACGAGAGACGTCTCGGCTACAGGATTTTACTTTTTCCGTTGTTTGGGGTCGACTCGGCACTTTACGGGGACGTCTCGGCTTGTCTGCACTTTTTGAGTGGGGACGACTCCGCTGCCTTGGGGACGACTCCCCTTCTTTGTCTCCGAAAAACTTGTCCTCTGGAATTTCCTGAGAGAGTCGACTCCGCTCTTTCAGGGGACGTCTCGGCTTGTCTGCACTTTATGCATGGGGACGACTCCGCTGTCTCAGGGTCGACTCTGCTTCTTTATCTCCCTAAAAACCATTCTCTGGAAAACCCTGAGAGAGCCGTCTCCGCTATCTTGGGGACGACTCGGGAAGTCTCCTTTTTTTTTACTTGCGGGGACGACTCCGCGTACAGTGGGGACGTCTCGCGCATATCTCTTGAAAACTGTCTTTCTGCCGCCACTGAGAGAGTCGACTCCGCTACTGAGAGAGTCGACTCTGCTAACGCGGGGACGACTCGGCAAGTGCCGGGGACGTCTCCATGTGTGCCAGTTCTTCCTGTTTGTGCCAGAGACGTCTCTGAAACTATCAGGAGACGTCTCGGCTGTCCCTGAACTTTTTCTTTAACTCAAAATGTTCTTCAATAAATTCATAAAAATTATGGGAACTTGCCTAGACATTTCTCAACAATATTCTAAATAAAACATATGAATTCCTCAATTAAATTGTTAAGATATAATGGAATTATGCTCTAGTGTTTTGTATTCATCAAAATCCATTAGGGGGTCAACAATCTTCCCCTTTTTGATGATGACAAAACACTGAGTATATGCAAAATTTGAAATTTAAACATATACACAGTATTTGATCGGATGTACAAGTATAATGTTTTGATTAGAACTAGATACAACGTGCATCACTCAAAATATTCAATTTTCAGTTCTTTCCTTGTGCATAAGATTGATCTTTATAGTTCTTAAATGATTTTGGCATATGAACTGAATTTGAATCAAGTTAAAATGAAATATTGATGCTGAAGATAATTGAAAGCTAGATTCTTTTTTGACTCCCCCTTTCTTTTCCAGAAGGGCAATTATCTTAAAATCAACTTTGGAGTATGATTAAAAATTTTGCATTCCATATACATATCTACTCCCCCTTTTTGTCATCAACATGAAGGGGACAAATTATCCTTAAAGCTCAATTTATAGTGGAATTCAGCATTCATTTTACTCAAGGATATTCAAGTTGTGCTCCCCCTGTCCAGGTCATTTCTATTAGTGTATTCATATCACTCCCCCTTTGTTTTGGAATTCATTTCAGACTCATCTTTTGTTTAATATAGTTATCACAAGAGGTGCTCCCCCTGTTTTATGTGCAGTGTTTCTTTGTATCAAATTTGAACACTCAAGGTATGTGGTAAGATTTTTATGGCATATCACACAATCACATACACTATCACAGCAACACATACACAGAATTGGCAATGTACACAAAGTTTTTCAAAACAGATTGTATTCATTCATATGTCATTGTTAAACCTTTGAAGTCAGTACATAGTCAAAAGAAGAAATCATTACAAGTATTGATTTTTAATACAAAAAGTTTTTCAAAATAGCCTAGGATTTACAAAAAGAAGATCCTACAAGATATCCATCATCGGCGACGTTGCTCATGAGCCCTACCAGCTGTATTTTGTTCATAAGCCTTACAAGCTGCATCTATGAATGCATTGATGGAATCCATGAGGGTCTTAAATTGATCTCCCTGTGACTTGTGGAAACCTGCCACAAGTGCCTCAAACTCTATGGTTGCCATTTCGATTCTTCCTCTGAGTTGGGCAACCAAAGTGCCCACATTGCCTCCTGGCTTTGTCAACTCTTTGAGGTTCTTGGAAATGGCCTTCAAGCTGTCCTTGAGCTCTATTGATCTGATGGTTTGGGTGGCACCCACCCCAACTATTTGTTGCTCTTGGGCTTCAATTTGAGCTTTAATTTCTTGCAGCTCTTGTCTGATGGGGGCCAGCTCCGCAGAGATCATGGATCTCATCTCTTCCCTCATCTGCTGACAAATGACAGATGCTAAGGTGTGCATCTGCTCCTCTGATAGGAAGGAGGGCCCACTGACTGGAGGAGGTGGTGGCATGGATGTGGAAGGTCCAGCTGAGCTGGAGGGAATATCAGGGATATCCATGTGACTAGGTGGAGGAGAGTGATGGTCAGACTCATGATGTGGGATCTCAGGCTCTATGGTTTGTGCTTTTCTTTTTGGAACCTTGACCCAAGATCCATCTATCTTTTGAAACTCCATTCTTCTCATTGTGCCCTCATTATAATAGTCGGTGTTTCTCAAGGGCTTTGCAGGTTCATTTGTTGGAATGGGAACCTTAAAGTGTTTGAAAACTAAGGTAAAGATCATGCCATAGGGTATACTAAACCTAGAATACCTATGACATTGGGCAATGTAATTTAGCATGAGTCTAGGGAGGTTTAGAGGGATCCCTAGTAGGATATGGTGCATTATAACTAAGTCTCGCTCCGAAACAAAATCGAAGCGACCGGTTTTAGGAAATAGGACCCGATTGACAATGCTTAAAAGAAGTCTCATTTCTGCATTTAGGTCCTGGGAGTAGACAACATCAAGAGGGCCGCAGTCCTCTCTTCCTAAAATTAAGTTTAGGGCTATTTCCCTTTGGGGATGTGAGGTTGGAGCCTCGCCGTCCCTAGGGATTTGCAAAACAGTGGATAAGATGTCCTCATTAATTTCTACTAATGTCCCACGGACATATGCGGTGTACCCTAAGTCCCCTAAAGCCATATTACTAAACATTTCTCTAACAAGGCCGGGGTAGGTCGAGGTATTGAGGGTGCAAAGGTGCTCCCACCCTTGGGCTCGGAGTCTCTCTCCAATAGAGAACCCCTCATTATCTAAAAATGCAAAATCTATGTACCTCCCAGTCGTGACTGTGCGATTTGCACAGGAAATCGTCGTGGTCGGCGGAGCAACCGGAGGAGAAGGCGCGGAGGGTTCTTCCCGCCGTTCCTCACCGTCGGCCGCTACTCTAGGTCGCCTCCCACGGGTTGTCCTAGCTTTCTTTGGTGCCATGGATGCTAGGGTTTGTGATTTAGAGCAAACGGAGGCTAGGATTTGAGGTGGAGAGCAAATGGAGGCTAGGGTTTTCCGTTTTGGTCGGGAATGAGGGAGAAAGCTCGAGTCGGCTCGAGCAATTTCGACCTATTTAAAAAGCCCTCATTCGGTCCCCGAGACATCTCCGAGACTAAGGCGAGACGTCTCTGCGATTTGCCAGAGACGTCTCCGGCACTGAAAAAATTTCAGACTGCATTCTATCTTTTCCCAATTTTTGTTTAATCACCCTAATCAATCATGATTTCTTTTGATAAATATAGAGTGAATTTGTTTGTGATCCTCCCCCTTAATAATACATCCTATAATAATTTGATAATGATTTTTGAATTATTAATATTGAAATGAGGAATGTTTGACCAAATTCCGAATACCCATGATATAGGCTCTGAAAATATCTCTATGAAGAGTCTAAGGGAGGGTAACCATCCTCCGGAAAGTCAAACAGTTCGTCATTTAGCTTAGATGAATTCTTGTTTTCACTTATGTTTACCTTGAGGTTGATTACTAGTTTAAGTAGCAAAGCAATGCAATACAAATTCAACTCATTTGCTAGGATCATACAAGCTCAATGCATTCCTTAAGAAATTGAATCTATCTTTACAAAGGGGCTTTGTAAAGATATCAGCTAATTGATTTTCAGTACATACATATTCAATCATCACATCATTTTTCAGCACATGATCCCTAATAAAATGATGCCTAATCTCTATATGCTTTGACTTAGAGTGTTGGACAGGATTTTTTGTTAAATTAATTGCACTTGTATTATCACACTTAATTGGTATATTGTCCATTTTAATACCGAAGTCTTCAAGTTGTTGCTTAATCCAAAGAACTTGGGCACAACAGCTTCCAGCTGCAATGTACTCAGCTTCAGCTGTGGACAAGGCAACTGAATTTTGTTTCTTGCTAAACCAAGAAACCAAATTGGCACCCAAGAATTGACATGTGCCACTTGTGCTTTTTCTGTCGAGCTTGCACCCGGCAAAATCAGCATCGGAATAAGCAATTAAATCTATGTCAGATTGTTTAGAATACCATAAGCCTACATTAGATGTCCCTACTAGATATCTAAAAATTCTTTTAACAGCTTGCAAGTGTGATTCCTTAGGACATGCTTGGTATCTAGCACACATACAAACACTGAATAATATATCTGGTCTACTAGCAGTAAGGTAAAGTAAAGAGCCTATCATACCTCTGTACAATTTGCAGTCTATACTTTTACCTTTTTCATCTTTGTCAAGCTTGCAACTTGAGCCCATTGGTGTGCTGATTTCCTTTGCATCCTTCATCTTGAATTTTTCCAACATTTCCTTGATGTATTTGGACTGACTGATGAAGATGCCTTCCTCTGATTGTTTTATTTGTAGCCCAAGGAAGAAGTTGAGCTCACCCATCATGCTCATTTCAAATTCTCCCTGCATAAGCTTGGCAAACTCTTGACAAAGACTATCATTAGTAGCACCAAAAATTATATCATCCACATAAATTTGTACAAGCAATAAGTCATTTCCTTTTCTTTTAATAAAGAGGGTTTTGTCTACATTTCCTCTCTTAAATTTGTTCTCAATTAGGAAATTACTTAATCTTTCATACCATGCCCTAGGGGCTTGCTTAAGTCCATACAATGCTTTATGCAATTTATACACATAATCTGGATGTAAGTGATTTTCAAAACCTGGAGGTTGTCCTACATAAACTTCCTCCATTATATAGCCATTTAAGAATGCACTTTTTACATCATTTGATAGAGTTTAAAATCCATGAAGCATGCATATGCTAAAAGCAGTCTAATAGCCTCTAACCTAGCAACAGGAGCAAAAGTTTCATCAAAATCTATTCCTTCCTCCTGATTATATCCTTTGGCCACTAGCCTAGCTTTGTTTCTTATTACAATTCCATCTTCATCTAGTTTATTTCTATACACCCACTTGGTGCCTATAATTGAAACATTAGGGGGTCTTTTCATTAGAGTCCAAACTTCATTTCTTTCAAATTGGTTTAATTCCTCTTGCATAGCATTCATCCAATTATCATCTTTTTCGGCTTCTTCTAGTGATTTAGGCTCTATTTGTGAAACGAAAGCAAGATAATTACTAGTATTTCTTAGAGAGGATCTAGTTCTTATACCTTGTGAAGGATCACCAAGGATTAGATCCTTTGGATGACCATGTGCATACCTCCATTCCTTAGGAAGATCTTGATTTCTTGATGGAGGTTGATCTTCTTCACCTTGCTGATTTGCATCTTCTTTGGTCTCATCCTCATGTTGTTTGTCTTGTATGGAGAATTCCTTCATTCGGTCTTCAAGTATACCTGCATCACCATCTTCTTCTTTTCTAGAAGAATCTCCATTAGCTTCATCAAAAACAACATGAATGGATTCTTCAACAACGAGAGTTCTCTTGTTGAAGATCCTGTATGCTCTACTAGATGAGGAATAACCTAAGAAGATCCCCTCATCTGATTTAGCACTAAATTTACTTAGATTGTCCTTTCCATTGTTTAAAATAAAGCATCGACAACCGAAAACATGAAAATAACTTATATTTGGTTTCTTACTTTTTATCAACTCATAAGGTGTTTTCTTTAAGATGGATCTAACTAAAGCACGATTTAAGATATAACATGAGGTATTTATTGCTTCAGCCCAAAAATACTTTGGTAGATCCGATTCGCACAACATGGTACGAGCCATATCTGCTAGTGTGCGATTCTTCCTTTCTACCACCCCGTTTTGTTGAGGTGTCCTAGGTGCCGAGAAGTTGTGATTGATACCATTTTCTTCACAAAATTTTTCAAAATACTGATTTTCAAACTCGGGTACCATGATCACTCCTAATTGCTTTTAGTTTAAGATTGAGTTCATTCGAAACTCTATTATGAAACTTAATAAAAGCGGGAAAGGACTCATCTTTATGTGCAAGAAATGAAACCCATGTAAAACGTGAAAAATCATCAACAATTACAAGACCAAATTTCTTACCCCCTAGACTAGCAGTTCTAGTGGGTCCAAACAAATCCATGTGAATTAGTTCTAAGGGTTTTGATGTTGAAACTATGTTCTTAGACTTAAAGGAACTTCTTGTTTGTTTCCCTAATTGACATGCAGCACAAATTTTATTCTTTTCAAAGTCTATTTTTGGTAGCCCTTTGACTAGATCCTTTGTAATTAATTTAGAGATTAAATCCATGCTAGCATGCCCTAACCTACGATGCCATAACCAACTAGTCTCGTTGACTTTGGGATTCATGGCTACAAGACATTGGCCATCCTTCATGGTGAGATCATCAAGATCTACCATGTAAACATTTCCATGCCTATGTCCTGTGAGTATGATCTCATTATCAATTGGACTACTAATTATGCATAGTGATGATTCAAATGACACTTTAAAGCCCTTGTCACAAAATTGACTTATACTTAATAAATTATGTTTTAGTCCATTAACTAACAATACATTATCAATAAATGAGGAGGGTGATATGGAGATTTTACCAACACCAATGATTCGGCCTTTAGCATTGTCTCCAAATGTGGCTACTCCTCCTTCTTTTGATTCCAAGGTGACGAAGAGACTCTTGTCACCGGTCATATGCCTTGAGCAACCGCTATCAAGATACCACATTCTCTTTTTATTTCCGGCTGCAAGGCATACCTGCAAAATGATCATGTGAAGCTCTTAGGTACCCAAGTTTTCTTGGGTCCTTCGTGGTTAGTGTGGTTGGTTCCCTTAGGCACCCATACTTTAGTTATGTTTTTGGCTTTCACAAATGCACTCTTGTTAGTTTGGATTTTTCTTTGAATACAAGAGTAGGCTTTATGTCCATTCTTTCCACAATGAAAGCATGTAGGTTTTTCAGTTTTTACATCTTTTGCTTTTACAAAGAAATTCTTTAGATACTTTTGTTGTTTATTAGTTTTATATCCTAATCCGGCTTTATTGAAAACAGCTCTTTGATTTGAAAGAATGAGATTTAATTTTTCAGAGCTTTGTGTGAATTTTTCAACGATTGGTTTGTACTTATGTACCTCATTCTTAAGATTCAAATTTTCTTTAACTAGTTCTTCCTTATCTTTTCTAAGAGATTCAACGTTTTGTGCAAGTGAGGTATTATTATCGAGTAGGAATTTTACTTTTAGATTTAATTCCTTAATTAGTGTTTTTGCCTTTTCATTTTCAATGCTAAGTTTTGAATTTTTGATTTCTAGGTTAGTAGTGTTAATATTTTTAACACTCTCCTTTTCAATTAATAGGTTTTCAATATTTTCCTTCAGTTTTTGATTGGAGGCTTTTAATTCTTTATTCTTTGCTCCTAACATACTACAATCACCCATAAGTTCTTGAAAAGCTTCATATAATTCTTCTAAAGTAAAATTTATGGTTGGGTTTTGACATACCTCGTCATCTTCGAACGCCATGAAGCATAGATTGGCGGTCTCTTCCTTCTCTTCTTCGGAGGATGATGTGTCACTATCATCCCATGTTGCCTTCAATGCCTTCTTCTTCTTCTTTCCAAAATACTTCTTTTGTTGAGGGCATTCGGAACGAATATGTCCCGGTCTCTTGCAATCATAGCATACGATTGGGTCTCTTTCTTTTTCCTTTTCTTTTTCCCAATCATTTCTCCCTCCAAATTTCTTTCTTGGGAAGGGTTTCTTTCTTCTCATGAATTTTTTAAACTTTCTTACTATCAAACCCAAGTCCTCATCTTGACTTTCTTCTTCACTCTCACTGCTCTCTTCTTCACATACACGTGAGGTAGCCTTGAGTGCGATTGTCTTTTTCTTTGGCAACTCTTCTTCATGCTGCTTCATCGTGAGCTCATGCGTCATCAATGAGCCCAAGAGTTGTTCTAGCCCCAAGGTGTTGAGGTCTTTGGCTTCTACAATCGCCGTGACCTTTGCTTCCCATGCTTTTGGCAATGACCTGAGAATTTTACTCACAAGTTCGGGGTTAGTGTAAGATTTGCCCAAGCTTTTTAGGCCATTAATAATTTCGGTAAAACGTGTGAACATGCATGTGATGGTTTCATTAGGTTCCATATTAAATAATTCATATTTGTGAACTAGAATGTTCACTTTGGACTCTTTGACTTGATTTGTACCCTCGTGGGTAACTTCAAGCCTATCCCATATTTTCTTAGCGGAACTACATGTAGAGACTCTATTGAACTCATTTACATCTAAAGAACAAAATAGTGAGTTCATGGCTCTAGAATTGAGTTGAGCCATCCTATCATCATTCTCATCCCAATCCTCCTCAGGTTTGGGAACTCGAATGCCATTAACCACATGTGATGGTTCTTGTGGTCCCTTGACTATAACCCTCCACAAGGCATAGTCTTGTGCTTGAATGAAGATTTTCATTCTAGTCTTCCAATAGGTATAATTTGTCCCATTGAAGAGTGGAGGTCTATTGGTTGCTTGCCCCTCGGCAGGAACATTGTTAAAGGGTGTTCCCATCTAGATCTTTGGCTAAGACGGTTAGGTCTTTCAAGAAATACACAGAGCACCTGCTCTGATACCACTTGTTGCCCAGAGATGGTCACCCAAGAGGGGGGTGAATTGGGTGTTTTAAAACTTTTCAACTAATTAAAAAAATAAAACACGTAAATGTATGAACTAAAGTAAAGATAAAGGGATGAGAAGAGACAATCACAAACACACGGTTTTATAGTGGTTCGGAGCTTCCACCGCTCCTACATCCACTCCCCAAAGCGCCTTTGGGAATTTCCACTATAATCCAAGATTACAGTACGGTAGTTTTGCGAGTTCACTACCCAACTCGTTGTTTTACACCGGGCTCACAACAAACCCTAAAATCCGGTAGTTTTTCGAGTGAACTACCCAACTCGTTGTTTTACCCCGGGCTAACAACGAACCCTAAAAACCCCCAATTTCTCTTAGGCTTGGGACGCCTTTTCCTTGTTCCAAGTCCCTTGACTGGAACAAGCACCACAATGAAAGAGTTTACAAAAGGAAAGAGAAGCTCTAAAAAGCAAATATATCAACTATGAACAATAGAACCCAGAAGAATCCTTTTGCCGTTGGAAGCGTGGGAAATGTTGATTCTTCCGATGTGGAACGCGTAGGATCGAGTGTGAGCTTTGAATCCCGAGCGCACGAGAGTGGTTGAGCTTGAAATCACTTGGGAAGCTTGAAAGCACTTGATTTCTTCACTTGAATGCTCTCACTCCCTTGAACTTTTCTCTCTTGAATGATTTTGCTTTGGGTTGGTAAAAAGTTGTTGAGAAGCACTTAAGAGCTCCCTTTTATAGCCCAAAACGCAAATATAGCCGTTAGAGATAAAGTAGAGAAGATTTGAAATTCAAATCAAACCTGAAAAGTTGTCAGTCGCGTTCCAGACGCTCCGGGGACGTCTCCGCTACAACGAGAGACGTCTCGGCTACAGGATTTTACTTTTTCCGTTGTTTGGGGTCGACTCGGCACTTTACGGGGACGTCTCGGCTTGTCTGCACTTTTTGAGTGGGGACGACTCCGCTGCCTTGGGGACGACTCCCCTTCTTTGTCTCCGAAAAACTTGTCCTCTGGAATTTCCTGAGAGAGTCGACTCCGCTCTTTCAGGGGACGTCTCGGCTTGTCTGCACTTTATGCATGGGGACGACTCCGCTGTCTCAGGGTCGACTCTGCTTCTTTATCTCCCTAAAAACCATTCTCTGGAAAACCCTGAGAGAGCCGTCTCCGCTATCTTGGGGACGACTCGGGAAGTCTCCTTTTTTTTTACTTGCGGGGACGACTCCGCGTACAGTGGGGACGTCTCGCACATATCTCTTGAAAACTGTCTTTCTGCCGCCACTGAGAGAGTCGACTCCGCTACTGAGAGAGTCGACTCCGCTAACGCGGGGACGACTCGGCAAGTGCCGGGGACGTCTCCAAGTGTGCCAGTTCTTCCTGTTTGTGCCAGAGACGTCTCTGAAACTATCAGGAGACATCTCGGCTGTCCCTGAACTTTTTCTTTAACTCAAAATGTTCTTCAATAAATTCATAAAAATTATGGGAACTTGCCTAGACATTTCTCAACAATATTCTAAATAAAACACATGAATTCCTCAATTAAATTGTTAAGATATAATGGAATTATGCTCTAGTGTTTTGTATTCATCAAAATCCATTAGGGGGTCAACATGCAGGACCAGAGGTAGAAGGATGGGTGGGTAGATCTGTATGGTGGTCCTGGTCATGGTCAGAGGTAGGAGAGTGATGAGTGGTAGGGTCAGAAGATGTGGATGGTCTCCGTACCCAGACTTCCTCTACTCTATGGAATCCCATCCGATGAAGGGTTCCCTCACCCATGCGATCTGTAAACCGCAGTGAGCGAGAGGGTTCCCCCTCAGGAATGGGGACCTCTAACTCCCTAAATATCAAGGTGAACAACATGCCATAAGGGAGACTGAGCCTAGGTTTATCTAGGGGCTCACAGAGGTACTTGTAGATAAGTTTTGGAAAGTGGATGGGAGTATCTTGGAGGAGGTAGAACATCAATGCTAGGTCTCTCTCCGAAATGAAGTCAAATCTACCTGTCTTCGGGAAGAGAGTCCTAGAGATAACACTAAGGAGAAGTCGCATTTCAGCCGAAAGCTGATTTGCGAACACCTCCTCTATGGGGGACACTGGTGGACTCCCTAGAATGGTCGTAAGGGCCTCTGTCCTGTCAGAGGGGTGTGTGGGAACAATCCCCTCACTCGAGAGATGGAGGACTCGTGCAATAAAGTCCTCCGAGATGAATACAGGGACACCCATAATAGTTCCCTGGATACCCCCGCCTACCCGTTGTTAGCATCCCTCATATGCCATGAAAATTTCGAAATAATTTTCAGATTGCAGCGGAAAAACATATGCGGGATCCGTTCATCGCATGAACGTACTTTAAAACCTTTCGTTTGTAGATAGATTAGAATTAAATTATTTTAAACCATTTTAAAATCATTAAGAAGATTAGATCTTCACCTTGTGCGGGTAGATGGTCTCCGCAAATCTGATTCACGTGGATTTGTAGAAGGTTCGATGGAAGCCGCACACGCGTCCGACCTCTACGGGTATCCACACGAGGTAATGATTCGATCGAAGCCTACGTATCTCCCCGGGGTGCTAGCTCCCTTGCAGAGATGGCTTTTGATGGCTGAAGTCCTCTCTTTACTATCAACTCTTGAATGCCAAAAGGGAGGAGGTAGAAGAAGGATGGATCAAGGAACAAAAAAACAAAGCCCTTGCAGCCTTTTTCTTTTCTCATGCGCTAGACCCAAGGAAGAGGAAGAAGAAGGCGCCACCACCCTTTCTTTTTCTCCCTTTTCTCTTGCAGCTGGAAGGAGGAATGAAGGGAAGAGAGGTTCTCACGAAATGCCCAAGAAAAGCATCAAAAATTTTGGCCGAAATCACCTCTCCATTTTGAAATGCAAAGGGATAAAGATGAGCTCCTATTTTTTAGGAGCTCATCCTTATCTCTATTTCATGCCACCTAGGAGGGGCGTGCTCCCTTCCTTTTTCTCCCACGCATGGCTCAAAGAGAGGGGCATATTCCCCTCCCTCTTATCCATTTAAATCTGCCACTTAATCAAATTAATGGGTGATTTAATTTGGGTCTAGTGCATGAGTCCAATCCTAGTCAAAATAGGACTTGTATGAACCCATTTCAATTTCCTCCTTATCCTAATCTAATTAGGATTTAATTGAACCATGACTCTATTGAACTCTTCAATCCTAATCCAATTAGGAGTCATGAAATTAATTAGATTAAATTAAAAATTAATTAGGACTTAAGAGAATCCTAATCTAATCAGGACTTGTTCAATTTTCAGCCCTAAGACAATTAGGACTTTAGAAATCCTATTCCAAATAGAATTCTAATTTAATTTGAAATCCTAATCCAATTAGGACTTCATAAATTTCACTCCAAGTAGGACTCATGATCAAGTCCAATTAATTAAATCCAATTAATTAAATTAAATTGCAATCCGATTGCAATTAATCCTTCTTCTAACCACTAACTCTTAGCGGGTTTTCATTTATCAATCTAATTGATTATTTGTGATTCCTAATCACATTCAACCATCGGATCGGTCATTACCTCTAATGTGTGTGACCCCATAGGTTCTATTCTGACTGGTAGTGAGATATATTACGATCTCTATCACAATATCATTGAAAACTCCTTTCAATGGGTTGAAACAATTTCAACTCAACTCATCAGGGTTTATCGACCATCAAGATGATCCCTGTGAGTCTCACCATCCACCAGTGACACCTAGCAGTATGTAGTGGCCACCCAGCAGAATAGAATGATGAACCTCTAGGTGCAGTTATCGTATGATACAGTCCTTCTATCGTGGATCCCTACAGACCGGAGGTCATGGATAACTCGTCAAACCCCGTCGTCTGTCATATGTCTAGATTTATTCGACTTGAGTTCGATAGTGGAAAACTCTTTCTCCACTGTATATTATTGCCCTGGCCAAGGTCTTAGAACTCTGTCTAATAAATCACATAGGATCACTCCTCTTCTATCAAGGTCGATAGATTCCATGTAAGTGCATACCCTACTCCTACAGTGAACCTACTGCAGTCAATCTACACAACAAGGACCCATATGACTAGAGACCATGTATATGTGCAGTCAAACTACAATAACCTCACTGTGAGTAGCCGAAGCACCGCAGGTCAAAGGACCAGTCACACTACTGCAACATCAAGTAAGTCACTGACGAGTGGATAGACATCCAAGTGACTTCTTGTCTTGGTCACGCTCAGTACCCTTGTTCTCTAACAAGCACATGCACTCTCACTTCAGTGTCCCTACACTGTGGACTCGAGTCTCGTCCATCCATAAGGAAAGCGATCTGTGCACTGATCGGATCGATCACCGTCCTCGTGATGATCCATTGATCATGAGCATTTAGAAATTAATCACCAATGATACATGGCTCAAATTCTCAACTCTTGAGAATATGTATCATCATCTTATTAATTTCTTGGACGATTCATAGACACATAAACAATATGAATGAAAAGATGCCCATTTATTATTCAATAATAATAAAGTCAAGTATAAATTTATGTCTCAGAGAAAATAATGTGTCTGCCAGATTGGCTTCTAGGGCATACATCTAACAATTTCCCACTTGCACTAAAGCCAATCAGCCATATATCTAAGTCCCATCTTCTCAAGGTGGGGTTCAGTCTTCTGCTGACTTAGCTGTTTAGTGAGCGGGTCTGCCACGTTGTCCGCGGAGTCTACTCTCTGTACCTCGACATATTTCTTTTCGAGATAGTCGCGTATGAGGTGGAAACGCCGCTCTATGTGCTTGGACTTCTGATGAGACCTTGGCTCCTTAGCGAGAGCTATGGCGCCATTATTATTGCAGTAGAGTGTGATGGCATCTGATGGCATTACATCTAGCTCTGCAATGAATTTCTTGAACCAGAAGGCTTCCTTTGCAGCTTCAGAGGCGGCGATATACTCAGCTTCCATGGTAGAATCAGCAATGATCGGTTGTTTGGAACTCTTCCAATTTACCGTACCACCATTGCACAAGAACACATATCCAGATGTAGACTTTCTATCATCAATATCAGTCATAAAGTCTGAATCTGTGTATCCTTCTACCTTTAACTCCGATGCTCCTCCAAAGACCAAGAACAAATCTTTAGTTCTTCTTAAGTATTTAAGAATGTTCTTCACAGCTGTCCAGTGCTCTTCGCCTGGATTCGACTGATATCTTCTAGTGACACTCACAGCAAGGGCTATATCAGGTCGTGTACATAGCATGGCATACATGAGGCTTCCTATTGCAGAAGCATAAGGAATCCTGCTCATGCGTTGAATCTCTTCAGATGTGTTGGGGCACATCTTTTTGGAGAGATGAATTCCATGCCTAAGGGGTAATAGACCCCTCTTGGAGTTTTCCATACTGAACCTCTTCAGTACCTCCTCTATGTACATCTTCTGTGATAGGCCAAGCAACCTCTTAGATCTATCTCTATAGATCTTAATCCCCAAAATGTAGGATGCTTCCCCAAGGTCTTTCATGGAGAACTCTTTTGACAACCAGACCTTGACCGAGGTTAGCATGGGAACATCATTCCCAATCAAGAGGATGTCATCCACGTACAGTACGAGGAATACGACAGCACTCCCACTAACCTTCTTGTAAACACACGATTCCTCTTCGTTCTTGATGAAATCAAACGATTTGATTGCATCATTGAAACGAGTATTCCAGCTCCGAGATGCTTGCTTTAGTCCATAGATGGACCTTTGCAACTTGCAGACCTTGTGATCTCCATCACTGGAAGTGAAACCCAAAGGCTGCTCCATATAGATATCTTCATCAAGATATCCATTCAGGAAAGCAGTTTTCACATCCATCTGCCATATTTCATAATCATGAAACGCTGCGATGGCAAGCAATGTTCGAATGGATTTTAGTATGGCTACAGGTGAAAAAGTCTCCTGATAGTCAATGCCTTCGCGCTGACTATACCCTTTCGCCACTAGCCTTGCCTTATAGGTCTCTACCTTCCCATCCGAACCTATCTTCCTTTTATAGATCCATTTGCATCCAATAGGTACTATACCTTCTGGTGGATCTACTAAGGTCCAGACTTGGTTGGAATACATGGAGTCTATCTCTGACTTCATGGCTTCCAGCCATTTCTCGGAATCGATATCTGATATCGCCTCGTTGTAGGTATTGGGATCCTGTACATGTTCCCTATCTCCCATGAGAAATATTTCCTCGGTGTCCTCTACTAGTATACCTAAGTATCTATCGGGAGGATGGGAGACCCTACTAGATCTACGAGGTGGAGGAGGTACTATGTGTACTGGCTCTATGTGAATAGGTTCTTTAGGATCCATTACTCGTTGCTTTTCAGAGACTTTCTCTTCAAGCTTAATTTTCCTCCCACTGCCTCTATCAAGGATAAACTATTTTTCCAGGAAGACGGCATGTCGGCTCACAAACACATTGTGATCCTCTGAGATGTAAAAATTGTATCCTAATGACTCTTTAGGATATCCAATGAAACGAGCACTTATGGTCCTAGGCTCTAACTTGTCCGCCTGTAGTCGCTTGACGTGGGCCGGACATCCCAAATCTTGAGATGACCAAGACTCGGCTTCTTACCATGCCATATCTCATACGGTGTGGTAGGAACGGATTTAGAGGGAACTCTATTCAATAAATAAATCGCGGATAATAAGGCATCTCCCCAAAGAAACATAGGTAGATCAGTGAAGCTCATCATGGATTGGACCATATCCAATAGAGTCCGATTCCTCCTCTCTGACACCCCGTTAAGTTGAGGTGTACCCGGAGGCGTCCATTGTGAGACTATGCCATTCTCCTTGAGATAGTCCCGGAATTTCCCACTAAGGTATTCTCCTCCTCGATCTGATCGAAGAACCTTAAGGGTTTTCTAGTCTGTTTTTCTACTTCATTTCTGAACTTTTTGAACTTTTCAAAAGACTCAGATTTGTATCTCATAAGATACACATACCCATATCGTGAATAGTCATCGGTAAAGGTAATGAAGTATGAATAACGACCCCTGGCTAGCACATCGAATGGGCCACACACATCAGTGTGTACCAGGGTAAGTATTTCAGTGGTCCTCTCCCCATGTCCTACAAAGGATAATCTAGCCATTTTTCCTTGAAGACAGGACTCACAAACTGGATATGACTCGGAAGTCAATGGTGAAAGTGAATCCTAGGTTCTTCGGTGTTAAGCATGCTGATTTTTTTTTTTTAAAAAAAACCATGGCTGAACCTGATCGGGTTGCCTACGTACCCCTTCATAAGGGGGATCAAGCCATACGTAGTTCTTTTTAAGTTTTAAAACGCAGCGGAAAAATCGAATCAAACAATTTAATTCATGCATGCTTACAAGATCAAATCTAGAAATCAGCACCTTAAGAACACATAGGATTATGCCGGAATCGTTTAAACAATTATGCTAAAACTTTCATGCATGATTAACTATCAGATCTGAAACTTAAGAACTCTATTCCGATTAATCTCCGAATATCCATTGAATGGATTCTGGAGATATCTCCGTGAGGAGCCCCAAAAGAGGGTAAAACCTCGGGGAATCAGACCTAGATCTTGACACCATAATAAAAGATTAATGTAGGATTAATACCTTTTATGATGGATGAAACTTGTGGATCTGATCCTCGACTTCGCAGCCACGCACACGAATGACCTCTACGAGAAGTCCACGTGAAGTTCCTGAAGAGATCCAATCCTGCGGAAGTGCTAGCTTGCGCAAATTTCTTGAGGCTGAAATTTGATCTTCCAAACGCTATCAACTTTTGATCCGCCTTCTTGGAAGAACTTGGAGGAAAGGTTTAAAGGGATTGAAGAGGACTTAGATCTGATCTAAAGACTCTTATCAGGGACCCCTAACACTAATGGCGCGATGGACTTAGAGGAGGAAGAAGTCAGCTAGATTGAATGCAGAATTTTTCCATGCATGAACTAGGTTCCTCTCTTTTCTTTTCCCTTTTTTCTTCTTCTTTTTCTCTCTTTTTTTCTTGAATTCGACCACCAGATGATGGAGGTCCTTTTAATGTTGCTCTCCTACCTAACTTCATGCCAACCATCCCATATTTGTGGAGGATTTTGTGGGGTTTTGAATTTTGAATTCAAAATTCAAGTTCATGTGCCATTACATGATGAAGCTTGATCTAATCTAAACCATTCATCATGTTGCCACTTTCCTCTTTCAATTTCGAAATTCCCATGCCCCCAAACAGATTAGAGGGTCACGTGGTGATTTTATGATGATTAAATTCGAAATTCAACCTTAATTAGAAGTGAGATAAAGATAAGAATGACATATGTCATGAAGAGAGAGAATTTGATCTTATCCAATTCTTTTCATGAATTTATCTCTCCATTTCGACCCATCTAATGATGAAAGAGGTCCCTGATGTTGCCAAGTGTCCCATGGCACCATTAAATAAATTAAATTAATTTTTAATCATATTAAAAATTAATTTATGGCGCCATGCATGGATATGTGACAAGTGGATTTCAAGATCCGAACAGTTTCAGATCAAACCCATTTAATTTAATTAAATCCTAACAATTAGAATGATCCAATTACCATGGGTTGAACCTAATCCAATTAGGTCAATCCCTAATTAAGCACAAATTTAATCTAATTTAATTTGGTCAACCTAAGTCCTCTTGATTCAGACCTAATCCAATCAGGTCAAAAACCCTGATTGAGCCCAGAATTGAATCTAATTCAATTTGGCTCATCCTTAGTCTAATTACTCAATCCAATTGAGTTCATTAGCAATCTAATTACTAATTAATCCTCCGATAATTACTTTAATTATTTTATAAGATAATTTGCCAATCGAATTGACCAAATTACCCCTGAATGATTCTTAATCATTCATCAGCCTTCTTGATCAATCAGGAATCTTCTATGCGTGTGACCTCATAGGTTCGAACCTAAGCCGGTAGTATAGGAACGACTTCCTACACTAATCGATGTGACCATCTAGCAATGGTACCCGACGTCCGAATAGGCCGAATATATGCGAAGCAAATATTCTGGAACCCTGAACTATGGTTACTGTATAATTCAATCCCTTTGACTCTTAATGCCAGGATGACTTAGAGCTCACTGTCAACCCTATAATTAGTACATCCATTATGTGATTAACTTTAGATATCCCGTGACTCCTCACTGGGATTACCCTGGCCAAGGTTTGCTAAATTAATCACAAGACATTATTCCTGTTTCCAGGAGGGGTCAATTCCATCTTGACTCACAACTGACTACGCAAGTACTTGACTGCACCCAGTGACCTTCCGTCACTAAATTAAAAAATTCAGGTAGTCCGGTACCAAAGTACAGTGAGTTGCTTGCTAGTCACAGGTTGCGGTCTCAGGTTAGAGGCCAAACTTATACCCATATCCACTCGGAACATCTCTCGACAGTAGAGCGTTCCGGAATTGGTCACGTTCAGTGAAATGTACTCCTACACTTCACCTGTATGGCATACCAGTGTCCCACACTCCTTGGTTAAGAGGACAACCAACGTATATGTCACACAACGACCTAATCTCGATAATGTTGTCGTCCTAGTAACAACATATTATTTGGTCGCGAACAAGTTTAAGGACTCAAAGATAAATCCTCCTTTATCATAACATAAGTCCTAAGGACTTCATCATATAAGAGTTCATTTGAAGATGAAATGATGAATAATGCCAAATAATACTTTATTAATTTGTCAATTTATTTACAAATTCAATCATCAATATGCTGACGATTGACATTTAGGATACAATTCCCAACAACTCCCACTTAGCCTAAAGCCAATCGGCACAGTATCTAATACCCATCTTCGACTTGTGTTCGTTGAACTCTTTGATGCCGAGGACTTTGGTAAATGGGTCAGCCAGATTTTCTTTTGTGTCAATCTTCTGAAGATCAATATCACCTCGTTCTATAATCTCTCGAACCAGGTGATAGCGTCGCAGAATATGCTTGGTCCGCTGATGTGCTTTAGGTTCTTTTGCCTGAGCTATGGCTCCAGTGTTATCACAAAATATAGGAACTGGACCATCAATGGAAGGTGCCACTCCCAGCTCGGTGATGAACTTGCGCAACCATACGGCTTCCTTGGCTGCATCAGATGCTGCAATGTATTCTGCTTCACATGTAGAATCTGCCACTGTATGCTGCTTGGAACTCTTCCAGCAGATGGCCCCACCCTTAAGAGTGAAGATATATCCCGACACGCTCTTGCTATCATCTTGATCTGACTGAAAACTTGAATCGGTATATCCCTCAAGTTTTAAGTCAGAATCACCGTAGACAAGCCACTGATCTTTAGTATTTCTCAAATACTTAAGATGGTTTTTACAACCTTCCAGTGGTTGCTACCTGGATCAGACTGGTATCTACTCACTACTCCTAGTGAGTATGCCACGTCTGGTCTAGTACATGTCATGGCATACATTATAGATCCCACTGCCGAAGCATATGGAATTCTATCCATACTCTCTCTTTCTTGAGAGGTTGTCGGACAATCTGTTGACCCTCTAATGAATTTTGATGAATACAAAACACTAGAGCATAATTCCCTTTATCTTAACAAGTTATTTGAGGATTTTAGTTGGTTAATTAAGAATATTGTTAAGAAATGTCTAGGCAAGTTTCCATAATTTTTATGAATTTATTGAAGAATATTTTGAGTTAAAGAAAACAGATCAGGGACAGCCGAGACGTCTCCGGATAGTTTCAAAGACGGTCTCTGGCACAAACAGGAAGAACCGGCACACTTGGAGACGTCCCCGACACCTGCCGAGTCGTCCCCGCGTTAGCGGAGTCGACTCTCTCAGTAGCGGAGTCGACTCTCTCAGTGGCGGCAGAAAGGCAGTTTTCAAGAGATATGCGCGAGACGTCCCCACAGTAAGCCGAGTCGTCCCCGCAAGTAAAAAGGAGACTTCCCGAGTCGTCCCAAGATAGCGGAGACGGCTCTCTCAGGGTTTTCCAGAGAATAGTTTTTTGGATAATAAGGAAGCGGAGTCGACCCTGAGACAGCGGAGTCGTCCCCATGCATAAAGTGCAGACAACCCGAGACGTCCCCTGAAGGAGCGGAGTCGACTCTCTCAGAAATTCCAGAGGACATGTTCTTCGGAGATAAAGACGCGGAGTCGTCCCCGAAGAAGCGGAGTCGTCCCCATGCAAAAAGCGCAAACAAGCGGAGACGTCCCCGTAAAGCGCGGAGACGTCCCCGGAGTGCCTGGGACGCGGACTAACAACTTTTTCAGGTTTGATTTGAATTTCAAACGTCTCTTTTTTGTGTCTAACGGCTATATTTGCTTTTTGGGCTATAAAAGGGACCTCTTAAGTGCTTCTCAACATCTTCTTACCAACCCAATACAAGATCATTCAAGAGAGAAGAGAGAAAAAGAGGTTCAAGGGAGTTAGTGCATTCAAGTGAAGAAATCAAGCGCCTTCAAGTTTTCCAACAGATTTCGTGCTCAACTACTCTCTTCCGTTGGCATTCAAAGCTCACATTCAAGCCAACGCGATCCACATCGGAAGAACCATCATCTCCCACGCTTCCAACGGCTAAAAGGGTTCTTGCGAGTTCTATTGATTATATTGTTATATTTGCTTGTTTAAGAAGCTTTGATTTGTTTTAAACCTTTATTCTAATATCTTGTAACTTGATTCAATCAAGGGACTTGAATCAAGGGATTAAGGTTTGTTGGTGAGCCAAAGGGAAAAACCAACGTTGTAAGGTTGTGGTTGGTGAGCCTTTGGGAAAACCAACCGGGTTGGATTGTGAGCCCGTGAAAACAATCGGTTGGTTCGAGTCGGTGAGCCTGTGAAAACCGACCGAGTTTGTTGTGATCTCGTAAAACAACAAGTTGGATTGTGAGCTTGTAAAACAACCGGCTGTAATCTGTAGGATTATAGTGAAATTCCCAAGAGGTCTTGGGGAGTGGATGTAGGTGCTGGGGTGCACCGAACCACTATATGTTTGTTGTGTTTGTAATGCTTCTTGTCATTGTCTAACTAACACACTTACTTACTTAGATAAATTGCTTGCTTAACTCTTATCCGCGCATCCTTTAGTTGCAAGCATATTCAATCAAGTCACGTTCTATACATCAAACTGTTGCTAAGTTTAACTTTCACTGTGCATCTGTACAACTTAGCATAATTAATCAAAAAGTTTCAAAAGCAATATAAAAGTTTTTAAAAGACCCAATTCACCCCCCCTCTTGGGTTGTATCTACTGGGCAACAAGTGGTATCAGAGCAGGTGCTCAAATATTATTTGTAGTCTTAACCGACTAGAGCCAAAGATCATGACAACTCAAATAGATAGTTTTTAGGAGAAGGACAATCAATTGATACACCTCCACTATTTAATGGCTTAAACTATACACATTGGAAAATACGCATGCGCGTTTTTATTCAATCACAAAACTATTACTTATGGAAAATCATAATAAATGACCTTCACACACTCTCTCAAACTTTTAATGAAAAGGACTTAGCACAGTTGAATGCTAATGCTATGAACATATTATACTGTGCTATTAAAGAAACAAATTTTAATGAAATTTCTGCATGCTTATCTGCTAAGGAGATCTGGGATACTTTAGAAAATGTTTATGATAAATCTCAGACTAGCTCACATGTGCTTCAATTATATACTAACAATGAGACTGCAGAAAAGGGTGTTGAATCTCCCTCAGTCGAGTCGACTCCAAGTATCTCAGAGTCGACTCTCAAGTTCACCGAGTCGACTCCAATAAGGTCCGAGTCGACTCCGAGGCAAATCAGCTTCCTAAAGACAAAAGAAGAAGAGGAAGCAAGAAGAAAGGAAGAAAGAGGTAAAAAGGAAGAGAGCCTTGACCAAGAAAGAGTCTAGCAAGAAAATAGAAGTTAGGAGCAACAATGATGATATTAGCTCCAAGGAACTACAAGAGGTAACCAACTTGTGCTTTATGGCACAAGAAGACAAGGTAAAATCTGAATCTACTCTTACCTCAAATGATTTTCAAGAAGAATTCTCTTATGATGAATTATTAAATGCTTTTCATGATTTGTATAGTGAATGTAGAAAATTAACTGTAAAGAATAAAAATCTTAAGAAACTAAATTCTGAAAATGAAAGCTTAAGGTCATTTTCAGAAGAATTGATTCAGAAAAATCATAGCTTAATTAAAGAAAATCAAAACTTAAGTAAAGAAATTAATCAATTAAAATCTTTTATTAACAAATTCACCGTAAGTTCAGAACGATTAAAAATGATGTTTGAAAGCCAATATGTTACTTATGATAAATCAAAACTTGGCTTGACTTCTTTACTTAACAATAAATCTCTAGAGAAAAAGGTTATTAATTCACCAAACAAACCATTAAATAAGATAACTTATTTCAAAAATGAAAAGGTGGGAATAACAACTTTACCTATCGTTCTAGTATAATTAAATCAAATGGTAAGGTTATTACTATTAAACAGACATGGGTTCCAAAAGGAACCATATGTCCTAACTCTCAAGGACCCAAGCAAGCTTGGGTACCCAAATGAAAATATGAGGATGTAGACATAGATGTGCCAAGATACCCATGGAACAAATAGAACCTTCATACAAATGGGTGCTCTAGACACACATCAAAAATGAAACTTAAAATATACTTATGAAAGTAATTTTAAATGAAATAATAATAATAATGAAATCAGTAATCCTTGCATCTCATCATTATTTTTGCTTTAGTATTTGATATGAATTGCTAGTATTGATCAATTTTGTGATATAGAAAATACTTTTGGAAATATAATCAAATCATTTCATTTTATAGTATACTTTACTCACTATTGGATAAGTTGCTAAATGATTAAACAATTTATTAAGAATAACTCTATGAATTCTCTATATGCTTGATTGAGAGTTTTTATCCATGGCATTATTGTTTAAATGATAATGTGTACTTGGTATGCTTTTGAATATATGCACTATGAATACCAAGATTAAAGAAACCATCTTTGGCATATAAAATCAACTCATGCTAGTATGTACTTAATCTCAAAAGACCTTGTCATTGCCTTACTTAGATTATCTTCTAAAAGGTCAAAGTTTGCTATGCATGTTAACTAAGGAAACAAACAAAATCAATTTCTAAATCTAATGATGTTGTTTCCAATACTAAGTTTTCAAAAGCTTACACTGGCTTTGTTCTTGGCACGTAAATTGAAATATTTTCTGCATTGGCACAAACTCACAAAAAGGGTTCAAATGAAAAAGGTTTGCAAAAGTATCATGGGATAGTCTTGAAAACCAATTTTTTATCAAGTTGTGCATAGAAAATAATATTGAATACAATTGTTTCAGCACCAAGGACACCATAAGTAAAATAGGATTAATAGAATTCTTGAAGAAATGAAAAGACAATTGTGTATGATAATCATCTACTTAAATGATTTTTAAAAGCTATCATCACTGCTTGTCATACATATGATTTCTATTAAATCTATTTTTTTGATGAAAACTCTTTTTGATCTTCTGAAAAATAGAAAATGAACTATTGCATATCTTTCATATTTATCAGTAGTATATGTTATACTTGATATGGTTTCTTGAAAGTAATGCCAAATCTGATAGAGATATGTCTATCCTTGGATATCATTCATCAAGCAATGCATATAGAATATTCAATGAAAAGATTTTAGTTGCAGAAATATCAATTCATTTTATTCTTTATGAGACTAATGATTTATTATCAAGATATTAAAATCAAATTATATATGTATATGGTTAATCTTTTACATATAACAATCTGAAAACATGTTAATAATTAGAATCAAATTGAGCTTTTCAGAAATGCACTTAATGAAGAAAAATTGATGACTACTAAAAGACTAAATCAAGAAAAGATGAAATAGATCTTGATGAAATTCTTGCATGATTAGAAGTAAAGATCACCATTATCATTTGCTTGCTTTATAGCTTTATATTCTATCAAATGAGTGTGTAGAATGGACTCCTATGTGCTTACTTTATTAAAGAAGATATATGTTAAATAACCACCATATTTGAAAACACTCATTACAAATATGATAAAGCAATATATGATTTGAAACAAGCATCAAAAGCGTGATATAAAAGCTTAAGCAACCTTTTCGACAGAAAGTAATAAATCTATGCATCAAAAGAAGAATTTGTGATATCTTACTTGCTCAAAGTATACATTGATGACATCATTCTTGGTTCTACTAATGGAGATTTATATGAAGATTTTACTAAGCTCATGCAAGGTGAGTTTGAAATATGTATGATGAATGAATTAACATTTTTTCTCAAACTCCAAATTAAAACAAACAAGAAAGGGGATCTTCATTGACCAAAGTTAGTCCACAAGACAACTCTTATAGAAGATTGGCATGAAGAAGGTATGTCTATGACCCCATCTTGTAGAATTTGAAAAGGATGAGCAAAGTAGATCTATTGTTTTAAAGCTGTATTGAAGCATGATAGAATAATTATTTTATCATACAGTTAGTAGACCAGATTGTATGATCATCGTGTGCCCTTGTGCAAGACTTCAATCTAACTTTAATGAATCACATTTTATTGATAACAAATAAATCATAATCTGAATTTTGATAGAAACAACCGTTTAAGATAAGTTGATTAAAACTTAGCTAACATGTCTTATTGATAATTATCTTAAGC
>NW_024069631.1:0-34711 GCF_009389715.1 Phoenix dactylifera
TCGGCATGCACGGGTTCGACGTTCATCGCATGAACGTTGTTTCGAGACCTTTCGTAATTAGGTAAGAATTAAAACTTTTAAAACTATTAGGAAGATCAAATCTTCACCTTGCGCGGGTAGATGATCACCGCAAATCTGAATTCGTGGTTTTGGAAGAGGGTTCGCTTGAAGCCGTTCAAACGTCCGGCCTCTACGGGTATCCACACGAAGCAGGATCCGATCCAAGCTCTCTATCTCACCGGGGTGCTAGCTCCCTTGCAGAGATAGCTTTGATGGCTGATCTCTCTTTCAATCAACTCTTGATTGCTTGAGAGGAGGAAGAAGAAGATCTTTGAGAAGAACCAAAGCCTGACTGCAGCCCTTTTATTTTCCTTGCGCTGGAGGAAGAAAGCAAGGATGGAGGAGGGCCGCCAATCCTTCTTTTGATTCCTTGCTTGCGGCTGAAGATGGAGAAGGAGGAGAAGGAGGCACGGCTGCAAGGAGAGGGAAGGCTTCTTCTACTAGGGCGCCGGCCTCATGCCTCCTTATAAAGCCATCTAGGGCTCCTACAATCTAGGAGCCCTAGACATATTGCCTAAGAGGAAGGGGGCGCCGGCCCTCTCTTCATGCCGCACACAAGGAGAGGAGGAGGGGCGTGATCCCTCCTTCTTGTGATGCCTAATCCTCTTCCAAAGAGGATTGGGTGCCTCTCTTATGGTTAAGTCCTAATCTAATTAGGATTGACCATATTGGGTTAATCTACGCTAGTCCTAATCCAATTAGGACTTGAATGAACCATGACTCAATTGAACTCTTCAATCCTAATCCAATTAGGATCATGTTGATTCATTAGATTATTAATTAATTTAGACTTAAGGAATCCTAATCCAATTAGGATTTGTTTAATTTTAGTCCTAATCCAATTAGGACTCTATTTGAATCCGTAGTCCTAATCCAATTAGGATTTCTAGGAATCCTATCCAAGTAGGAATCCAATTTGATTCAAAATTCCTAATCTCATTAGGATTGTAGGAATCCTATTCTGAGTAGGAATTCCAGTCCTACTCACTAGGATTCCCAGCCCTAATCCAATTAGGACTCTAGGATCCTACCCGAAGTAGGATTTGTGTTTAAGTCTAATTAATTAATTTCCTTTGTTCCTTCTTCAACTTCTTATCATCAAATTGATTACTTGTGATTCCTAATCACAATTTCAACCATCGATCGGTCAATACTTCTAGTGTGTGTGACCCCATAGGTTCTATTCTGACTGGTAGTGAGATATATTGTGATCTCTATCAATATCATTGAAAACTCCTTTCAATGGGTTGGAACGATTCCAACTCAACTCATTAGGTTTATCGATCATCAAGATAATCCCTATGAGTCCCACCATCCACCAGTGAACCTAGCAGCATGTAGTGGCTACCCAGCAGAATGGAATGATGAACCTCTAGGTGCAGTTAACATGTGATACAGTCCTACTATCGTGGATCCCTACAGGACGGAGGTCATGGACAACTCGTCAACCCTCGTCTGTCATATGTCAAGATTTATTCGACTTGAGTTCGATAGTGGAAACTCTTTTTCCACTTTTATTACTACCTGGCCAGGTCTTAGAACTCAATCTACAAATCAATAATATCCTCTTCTATCAAGGTCGATAGATTCCTTATAGGTGCTATTTCTACAGTGAACCTACTGCAGCCAATCTACTGCATGGACCCATATGGCTAGAGACCATGTATGTGTGCAGTCAAACTACAATAACCTCACTGTGAGTAGCCGAAGCACCGCAGGTCAAAAGGACCAGTCACACTACGCAACATCAAGCAAGTCACTGACGAGTGGATAGACATCCAAGTGACTTCTTGTCTTGGTCACGCTCAGTACCTTGTTCTCTAAAAGCACCTGCACTATCACTTCAGTGTCCTACACTGTGGACTCAAGTCTCGTCCATCCAGAAGGAAGTGATCTGTGCACTGATCGGATCGATCCGTCCTCGTGATGATCCTTTGATCAGGAGCATTTAGAAATTAATCACCAATGATACATGGCTCAAATTCTAACTCTTGAGAATATGTATCATCATCTTATTAATTCCTTGGACGATTCATAGACACATAAATAATATGAATGAAAGATGCTTTTATTTATTCAAAATAAACAGTCAGTACAAAATTATGTCCCTAGAATCAACAATGTGTCAGCCAAATTGGCTTCTAGGGCAACATCTAAAATATGGGTCATGCAGTGTAGATTGGCTGCAGTAGGTTCACTGTAGAGTAGGGTATGCACCTATAAGGAATCTATCGACCTTGATAGATAAGGAGGATCCTATGTGATTTATAAGATTGAGTTCGTAGACCTCGGCCGGGGCAGATTGCACAGTGGAGAAAGAGTTCTTCGCTCTCGAACTTAAGTCGAATAAATCTTGACATATGACAGACGAAGGGGTTTGACGAGTTATCCATGACCTCCGTCTTGTAGAATCCACGATAGTAGGACTGTATCACATGATAACGCATCTAGAGTTTCATCATTCTATTCTGCTGGGTAGCCACTACATGCTGCTGTGTCACTGGTGGATGGTGGGGCTCACAGGATTATTCTGATGATCGATTAACCTAATGAGTAGAGTTGGAATCGTTCCAATCCATTGAAAGGAGTTTTCAATGATATTGTGATAAGAGATCACAATATATCTCACTACCGGTCAGAATAGAACCTATGGGGATATTCCATGCTAACCTCGTCAAGGTCTGGTTGTCAAAGAGTTCTCCATGAAAGACCTTGGGGAAGCATCCTATATTTTGGGATAAGGTCTATAGAATGATCCAAAGGATGCTTGGCCTATCACGAAAAAATGTATATAGAGGAAGTGCTGAAAAGGTTCAACATGAAAAACTCCAAAAGGGATCTCTTACCCTGTAGGTATGGAATTCATCTCTCCAAGAAGATATGCCCCAAACATCTAAAGAGATTCAACGCATGAGCAAAATCTCTTATGCATCGGCTAGGGAGCCTCATGTTGCTATGCTATGTAACGACCTGATATACCCTTACTGGAGTGTCACTAGCAAATATCAGTCGATCAGGTGAAGAACACTGGACAGCTGCGAAGAATATTCTTAAGTACTTAAGAAGAATAAAATTTATTCTTGGCCTTTGGAGTGAGCATTAGAGTTAAAGTAGAAGGTCATTTACAGATTCAGACTTCATGACTGATGTCGAATGAAAAGTCAACATTAGCTATTGTGTTCTTGTACAATGGTGGTACTGTGAATTGGAAACTTCTAAATAACCGATCATTGCTGATTCTACTATGGAAGCTGAATACATCGTCGCCTCTGAAGCTGCTAAGGAAGGCTTCTGGTTCAAGAAATTCATTGTGGAATTGGATGTAATGTCATCAGATGCCATAACACTCTACTACGATAATAATGGCGCTATAGCTCTTGCTAAGGAGCCAAGGTCTCATCAGAAGTCCAAGCATATAGAGCGGCGCTTCCACCTCATACGCGACTATATTGAGAAGAAGTATATCGAGGTGCAGAGAGTAGACTCCGCAGACAATGTGGCGGACCCGTTCACCAAGCAGCTAAGTCAGCAATAGACTGAAGCCCACCTTGAGAAGATGGGACTAAGATATATGACTGCTTGGCTTTAGTGCAAGTAGGAGATTGTTAGATGTATGCCCTAGAAGCCAATTTGGCTGACACATTATTAATTCTGGGATATAATTTGTACTTGACTTTATTATTATTGAATAAAAGAAAGGCATCTTTTTCATTCATATTGTTTATGTGTCTATGAATCGTCCAAGAAATTAATAAGATGATGATGCATATTCTCAAGAGTTGAGAATTTGAGCCATGTATCATTGGTGATTGATTTCTAAATACTCCTGATCGATGGATCATCACGAGGACGGTGATCGATCCGGTGAGATCAATGCACACATTATTTTCCCTGTGGATGGACGAGACTTGAGTCCACGGTGTGGGAACACTGAAGTAATAGTGCAGGTGCTTGTTAGAGAACAAGGGTACTGAGCGTGACCAATACAAGAAGTCACTTGGATATCTATCCACTCATCAATGACTTGCTTGATGTTGCAGTAGTGTGACTGGTTCTTTGACCTGCGGTGCTTCGGCTACTCACAATGAGGTTATTGTAGTTTGACTGCACATATACATGGTCTCTAAACATATGGGTCCATGCAGTGTAGATTGGCTGTAGTAGGTTCACTGTAGGAATAGGGTATGCACCTATATGGAATCTATCGACCTTGGTAGATAAGGAGAGATCCTATGTGATTTATAAGACTGAGTTCGTAAGACCTCGGCCGGGGCAGTATGCATAGTGGAGAAAGAGTTTTCCACTTTCGAACTTAAGTCGAATAAATCTTCACATACGACAGACGATGGGGTTTGAGGAGTTGTCCATGACCTCTGTCCTGTAGGGATCCACGATAGTAGGACTGTATCATACGATAACTGCACCTAGAGGTTCATCATTCCATTCTGCTGGATGGCTACTACATGCTGCTGGGTGTCACTGGTAGATAGTGAGACTCACAGGAAATATCTCGATGATCGATAAATCCTAATGAGTTGAGTTGGAATCGTTCCAACCCATTGAAAGAAATTTTCAATGATATTATGATAGATATCACAATATATCTCACTACCAGTCAGAATAGAACCTATGGGGTCACACACACTAGAGGTATTGACTGATCTGATGGTTGAATAGTGATTATGAATCATGAGTAATCAATTCGATTGATAATCAGTTGAAGAAGGAATGGGAATTGATTAATTGGACTTAAAACACGAATCCTACTTGGAGTAGGATTCCTAGAGTCCTAATTAGATTAGGACTGAGAATCCTACTTGGACTAGGACTGGGAGTTCTACTTAGAGTAGGATTCCTACAATCCTAATTAGATTAGGATTTTGAATTCAATATGGATTCCTACTTAGAATAGGATTCCTAGAAGTCCTAATTAGATTAGGACTTCGGATTCAAATAAAAGTCCTAATTGGATTAGGACAAAAATTGAATAAATCCTTATTGGATTAAAATTTCTTAAGTCCTAATTAATTATTAATCTAATGAATTATGATGACTCCTAATTTGATTAGGATTGAAGGGTTCAATTGAGTCATGGTTCAATCAAATCCTAATTGAATTAGGATTTGAAGGGAAACAAGTGCACCCAATCCTCTTTGGAAGAGGATTGAACCAACTAGGCTTAGGCCCCACGCCCCACTTGATTAGATCAAGTGGGGGCGTGCATGATGAAGGGTTAGGAGGGAAGGGTTGGCCGAAATCAAAGAGAAAAGAAGAGGGGCGTGCGCCCCTCCTCTTGGTTCCTAAAAGGAAAATAATGAAGCTCCTAAAAGGTAGGAGCTCCATATGTCTTTATAAGGAGTAAAAGGCTAAACCCTAGGGATGATTCTCCCTCTCCTCTCCCTTGTGCCGTGGCCCCTTCCTCCTCTTGGTCTTCAGCCGCCATCAGCAAGGAAGAGAAAGGAGGAGGCGTGCATCACCTATTCCATCTTCTTCCCTGGTTCTAGCGCAGGAAAAAGAAAAGGCTGCGAAGAGCCTTGTGTTCTTCATCCTTCATCCCTTCTTCTTCCTCCTCCTTCCTAAGGAAATCAAAGGTTGATTCAAAGGAAGAATTTCAGCCATCAAGAGTTGTCTCTGCAAGGGAGCTAGCACCCCGAGAAGACAAGAGAGCTTTGATCGGTTCTCTACTTCGTGTGGATACCTGTAGAGGCCGGATGCGTGTGCGGCTTCAAGCGAACCTTCTTCGAAAAATCACGAACTTCAGTTTGTGGTGATCATCTATCTGCACAAGGTGAAGATCTGATCTTCCTAATGTTATTAAAAGTTTTAATCCTAATCTAACTACGAATGGTTTTTGAACAACGTTCATGAGATGAACATCGATCCTGCGCATGCCTCTTCTGCTGCATCTGATTTTTTTTTTAATTTTCTGCGGCATGGACGGATTCCCAACAATCAGTGGGAGTATCTTTAGACTAAAGTCCAGGTCTACTATGTTTAGTCAATTCATATACTAATAGCCAATTTTTTTTTATGTAGAAATGGCCACAAGTTTGTCACTTTACTCATTATTGGATAATGATAAATTGACTGGTCTCAACTTCAATAATTAGAAAGCTAAAAACTCAGCATAGTCAGACTAAAAAGATTAAGGATGACCAAAGTCAGGCAGAATGCTTCTATTGTAAGAAGCAGGAGCATTGGAAGAAAAATTGTCCTTAGTACCTTATCTCACTTGACCCGAACAGGCCACGCAAGAGAAAAGGGCAATCAGTTGCTGATCAAGGTATTTATATGATAACACCTTGTAATTTCTCTATATGTGATAATTCGACCTGGGTATTAGATACTGGAAGTCCGTTTAATATATGCAATTCGTTGCAAGGACTTCAGGTCAATGAGAGATTTGAAAATAGCGAGAGATTCCTGAATGTTGAAGATGGAAGATCTGTTCCAGTTCTAGCTTTAGGAAATCTCAAACTTTTTTTCAATTCTCATGTAGTTGTCTTGAGTGATTGTCACTATTATCCTACGTTCTTATTGAATATAATTTCCGTAGGCCTTTTGGCCATGAACGGTTATGAAATTTCAATAAAGAAATATTCTTATGATATCATTATGAATGGTGTTACTATAATGAATGGACGATTGAGCAATGACATCTACTATTATCACAACCTGTTATTGTAATGTACACGTCAAGTAAGCATCCTAGAATAGATAATGTCACGGATGTCTACCTTTGACATCATAGGCTAGGTCATATTAACAAGAACAGGATGAACAGGTTAAGTAAAGAGGAAATCCTCAATGTTAATGATTGTGAATCATTGACAACCTGTGAATCATGTCTTCTTGGTAAAATGACCAAATCACCTTTTATCGAAAAAGGTGAACGAGCCAGTGATTTATTGACCCTTGTACATTCTGATGTATGTGGGCCAATGAGCACAGATGCTAGAGATGGGTATTCATATTTTATTACGTTTACAGACGACCTTTCTAGATATGGTTATGTCTATTTAATGAGACATAAATCTGAATCATTTGAAATGTTCAAATTATATCATAATGAAGTAGAAAAACAAACTGGAAAGAGTATTAAAACTCTTCGATCAGATCGAAGAGGTGAATACCTCTCCAATGAGTTTTTGACATATCTAGAAGAGAATGGGATTCTCTCCCAATGGACTCCTCCTGGTACACCACAATATAACGGTGTATCAGAAAGGAAAAATCGAACTCTGTTAGATATGGTTCGATCCATGATGGGGTTTGCGAGTCTGCCCATATCCTTTTGGGGATATGCACTTGAGTTAGCCTGCTAAATTCTAAATAAGGTTCCAAGTAAGTCTGTAAATAAAACACCACATGAGATGTGGACTGGACATAAGCCAATGCTCTCTCACCTTAGTGTTTAGGGGTGTCCGGCATATGTCAAACGTTTGAAAACAGACAAACTTGAACCCAAGTCTGATAGATGTTTCTTTGTTGGTTATCCTAAAGAAACTAAAGGATATTACTTCTACTTTGCTGAAAAATAAAAGTTATTCGTAAGCAATAGAGCTGTTTTCTTAGAGAAAGAATTCTTTAGTGAAGAAACTAAAAGCTCTAATGTTGAGCTTAGGAAAGTTCAACATGTAAAAGACCCGACACCATCCACTGAACCAATTGAGTCGGATTTGATTAGATCAGATTCAGAACCCATCTTAGATGCACCATTAAGGCGATCAGGTAGAGTACCACGTCAGCCAGACAGATACTACGATTTCTTGGTCCGGGACGGAGATTCTGTCGAACTTGATGAAAATGATGAGGATCCGATCACCTACATGGATGTGATACAGAGGTATGACTCTGATGCATGGCTTGGAGCCATGCAATCCAAAATGGAATCCATGAAGGTCAATGATGTATGGACATTAGTTGACCCATCCGAAGGGATTAAACCCATAGGGTGTAAGTGGATTTTCAAAAGAAAGATGTAGCGAAAAGGTAGAGATCTATAAAGCCTGTCTAGTTGCCAAAGGATATCGTCAGCGTTATGGTATTGACTATGACGAGACGTTTTCTCATGTGGCAATGCTTAAATCCATTCGGATTATGCTTGCGATAGCAGCATACTTAGATTATGAAATTTGGCAAATGGATGTAAAGACCGCTTTTCTAAATGGAGATTTAGAAGAGGAGGTGTATATGATGCAACCTGAAGGTTTTATATCTGCAGATGAGTCTAAGGTGTGCAAGCTTCAAAAATTCATTTATGGATTAAAGCAAGCTTCACGGAGTTGGAACATACAATTTGATAAGGTGATCAAATCATATGGCTTCATTAAGAATGAAAAGGAACCTTGCATTTATAAATGGGCAAATGGTTCAGTTATTATATTCTTATTTTGTATGTGGATGACATTCTTTTAATCGGAAATGACATTCCTGCATTACAAGGAATAAAGGTTTGGCTATCATCTCAATTTGCCATGAAGAATTTGGGAGAAGCATCTTACATCCTAGGGATGAAAATCTATAGAGATAGATCTAGAAGATTGCTTAGATTATCTCAATCCACATACATTGATACTATACTGAAGAGGTTCAGTATGATTAATTTCAAAAAAGGCTATCTTCCGATGGGCCATGGAATTAACCTCTCTAAGAGGGATTGTCCGACAACCTCTCAAGAAAGAGAGAGTATGGATAGAATTTCATATGCTTCGGCAGTGGGATCTATAATGTATGCCATGACATGTACTAGACCAGATGTGGCATACTCACTAGGAGTAGTGAGCAGATACCAGTCTGATCCAGGTAGCAACCACTGGAAGGTTGTAAAAACCATCCTTAAGTATTTGAGAAATACTAAAGATCAGTGGCTGGTCTACGGTGATTCTGACTTAAAACTTGAGGATATACCGACTCAAATTTTTAGTCAGATCAAGATGATAGCAAGAGCGTGTCAGGATATATCTTCACTCTTAAGGGTGGGGCCATCTGCTGGAAGAGTTTTAAGCAGCATACAGTGGCAGATTCTACATGTGAAGTAGAATATATCACAGCATCTGATGCCGCCAAGAAAGCTGTATGGTTGCGGAAGTTCATCACCGAGCTTGGAGTGACACCCTCCATTGATGGTCTAGTGCTTGTATTTTGTGACAATACTGAGGCTATAGCTCAAGCAAGAGAACCCAAAGCACATCAGCGGACCAAGCATATTCTACGTCGCTACCACCTGGTTCGAGAGATCGTCGATCGAGGTGATATTGATCTTCAGAAGATTGACACAAAAGAATCTGGCTGACCCATTTACCAAAGTCCTCGGCATCAAAGAGTTTGATGATCACAAGTCACAAAAAGATGGGTATTAGATACTGTGCCGATTGGCATTAGGCTAAGTGGGAGTTGTTGGGATTTGTATCCTAAATCTCAATCGTCAGCATATTGATGATTGAATTTTGTAAATGAATTGACAAATCAATAAAGTATTTTTTTGGCATTATTCATCATTTTACATCTTCAAATGAACTCTTATATGATGAAGTCCTTAGGACTTATTAATGATAAAGGAGGATTTATCTTCGAGTCCTTAAACAAGTTCGCGACCCAATGATATGTTGTTACAAGGACGACAGCATTATCAAGATTAGGTCGTTGTGTGACATATACGTTGGTTGTCCTCTTAACCAAGGAGTGTGGAGACACTGGTATGCCACATAGGAGAAGTGTAGGAGTACATTTCACTGAACGTGACCAATTCCGAAATGCTTTATTGTCAACAGATGTTCCAAGTGGATATTGGAAGGGAATCCAAGGTTCTTCGGTGTTAAGCATGCTGTTTTTTTTTTTTTTAAAAACCATGGCTGAACCTGATCGGGTTGCCTACGTACCCCTTCATAAGGGGGATCAAGCCATACGTAGTTCTTTTTAAGTTTTAAAATGCAGCGGAAAAATCGAATCAAACAATTTAATTCATGCATGCTTACAAGATCAAATCTAGAAATCAGCACCTTAAGAACACATAGGATTATGCCGGAATCGTTTAAACAATTATGCTAAAACTTTCATGCATGATTAACTATCAGATCTAAAATTTAAGAACTCTATTCTGATTAATCTCCGAATATCCATCGAATGGATTCTAGAGATAACTCCGTGAGGAGCTCCAAAGGAGGGTAAAACCTCGGGGAATCAGACCTAGACCCTGACTCCAAAATAAAATATTGATGTGGGATTAATACCTTTTATGATGGAAGAAACTTATGGATCTGATCCTTGACTTCGCAGCCATGCACACGAATGGCCTCTATGAGAAGTACACGCGAAGCCCTAGGTAGATCATCTTCCGCGGGAGTGCTAGCTCGCGCAGGAACGCAGCAATGGCTGAAGCTTTCTCCTTCTAAACACTCAACCTTTGATTGTTCTTCAAGGAGATGGAGGATGGACGTGAGGAAGAAGGAGAAGAAGGGATGGAGGCCCTCAGAGAATTTTTTTCAGAATTTTTTGAAACCTCTAAATATGGTATATATTGAACCCAAGGCATGGGGGTCTTTTATAGCTAAAAGATCTCCCCACGTATCACACCTAATTTAGCCAACTAATTTGGCTGATAAAATTTCCAAAAAATTCTGGTGGTTTGGCAGCTAACAGGAGATAAACATATCCAAATTTCGTGCATTTTGAATTCCTAAAAGATAGGAATTAATGCATTCAAAGTTCAGCCGCAGATCACCCTATTTCATGCACCATGCAATCCCTACAAATTAGGAAATTCATCTAAATCTTTCTAGAAAGATTTAAGGCGCCATTTTTATAGGAATTATAGCCCCATGCCTCCTCTCTTCTCATGCCAATTTTTGGCCAAAAATAAAGAGGATAGGCATAGAAAATATTGGGAATAAATTAAGGTATCATTCTTCTCCAAGAAGATAAGGATGGGTTCCTAAAATTTAGGGATTCTTCTCCTTATCTAATTCTGATTATTTGGACTCATAATCCTCATCAAATAAGGTCTTCTAATTGATTTGGATCAAGCCCAATCCAATTGGATCAAGTCCCATCAATTGGGTCAAGCTCAATCTACTTGGGTTGAACCCAATCCAATTAGGTCAAACCCTGATGCAGCCCAAATTGAATCCTATTCAATTTGGCTCAACCTAAGCCCAATTACTCAATCAAATTGAGTTCATTAGCAATCTAATTGCTAATTAATCCTCCAATAATTCAATAATTATTTTAATACAACTTTTGCTTTGGATAATTTGTCAATCGAATTGACCAAATTACCCTGAATGATTCTTAATCATCAATCAGCCATTTGATCAACCTAGAAACTTCTATGCATGTGACCTCATAGGTTCGAACCTAAGCCGGTAGTATAGGAACGTCTTCCTATACTAATCGATGTGACCATCTAGCAATGGTACCCGACGTCCGGATAGGCCGAATATATAAGAAGCAAATATTCTGAAACCCTGGACTATGGTTACTGTATAATTCAATCCCTTTGACTCCTAATGCCAGGATGACTTAGAGCTCACTGTCAACCCTATAATTAGTACATCCATTATGTGATTAACTTTAGATATCCCGTGACTCCTCACTGGGATTACCCTGGCCAAGGTATTGCTAAATTAATCACAAGACATTATCTCCTGTTTGCAGGAGGGTCAATTCCATCTCGACTCACAACTGACTACGCAAGTACTTGACTGCACACAGTGACCTTCCGTCACTGAATTAGAAATTCAGGTAGTCCGGTACCAAAGTACAGTGAGTTGCTTGCTAGTCACAGGTTGCGATTTCAAGTCAGAGGGCCAAACTTATACCCATATCCACTCGGAACATCTCTTGACAGTAGAGCATTCCGGAATTGGTCACGTTCAGTAAAATGTACTCCTACACTTCACCTGTATGGCATACCAGTGTCTCCACACTCCTTGGTTAAGAGGACAACCAATGTGTATGTCACACAACGACCTAATCTCGATAATGTTGTCGTCCTAGTAACAACATATCATTTGGTCGCGAACAAGTTTAAGGACTCAAAGATAAATCCTCCTTTATCATAACATAAGTCCTAAGGACTTCATCATATAAGAGTTCATTTGAAGATGAAATGATGAATAATGCCAAATAATACTTTATTAATTTGTCAATTTATTTACAAAATTTAATCATCAATATACTGATGATTGACATTTAGGATACAATTCCCAACAACTCCCACTTAGCCTAAAGCCAATCGGCACAGTATCTAATACCCATCTTCGACTTGTATTTGTTGAACTCTTTGATGCCGAGGACTTTGGTAAATGGGTCAGCCATATTTTCTTTTGTTTCAATTTTTTGTAGAATCCGCCACTGTGTGCTGCTTGAAACTCTTCCGGCAAATAGCACCACCCTTAAGAGTGAAGATATATCCCGACACGCTCTTGCTATCATCTTGATCTGACTGAAAACTTGAATCGGTATATCCCTCAAGTTTTAAGTCAGAATCGCCGTAGACAAGCCACTGATTTTTAGTATTTCTCAAATACTTAAGGATGGTTTTTACAACCTTCCAGTGGTTGCTACCTGGATCAGACTGGTATCTGCTCACTACTCCTAGTGAGTATGCCACGTCTGGTCTAGTACATGTCATGGCATACATTATAGATCCCACTGCCGAAGCATATGAAATTCTATCCATACTCTCTCTTTCTTGAGGGGTTGTCGGACAATCCCTTTTAGAGAGATTAATTCCATGGCCCATCGGAAGATAGCCTTTCTTAGAATTAATCATACTGAACCTCTTCAGTATAGTATCAATGTATGTGGATTGGGATAATCCAAGTAATCTTCTAGATCTATCTCTATAGATCTTCATCCTTAGGATGTAAGATGCTTCTCCCAAATCCTTCATGGCAAATTGAGATGATAGCCAAACCTTTATTTCTTGTAATGCAGGAATGTCATTCCCGATTAAAAGAATGTCATCCACATACAAAACAAGAAATTAATAATTGAACCATTTGCCCATTTATAAATGCAAGGTTCCTCTTCATTCTTAATGAAGCCATATGATTTGATCACCTTATCAAATCGTATGTTCCAACTCCGTGAAGCTTGCTTTAATCCATAAATAGATTTTTGAAGCTTGCACACCTTAGACTCATCTGCAGATATAAAACCTCCAGGTTGCATCATATACACCTCCTCTTCTAAATCTCCATTTAGAAAAGCGGTTTTGACATCCATCTGCCAGATCTCATAATCTAAGTGTGCTGCTATCGCAAGCATAATCCGAATGAATTTGAGCATTGCCACAGGAGAAAACGTCTCATCATAGTCAATACCATAATGTTGACGATATCCCTTGGCAACCAGACGGGCTTTATAGATCTCTACTTTTCCGTCTGCGCCCCGTTTTCTTTTGAAAATCCACTTACACCCTATGGGTTTAATCTCTTCGGGTGGGTCAACTAATGTCCATACATCATTGACCTTCATGGATTCCATTTCGGATTGCATGGCTCCAAGCCATGCATCAGAATCATGCCTCTGCATTGCATCCATATATGTGATCGGATCCTCATCGTTTTCATCAAGTTCGATAGGATCCCTGTCCCGGACCAAGAAACCCTAGTATCTGTCCGGCTGACGTGGTACTCTACCCGATCGCCTTAATGGTGCATTTAATATGGGTTCTGTTGCCCAGATAGACAACCCAAGAGGGGGGGTGAATTGGGTTTTTAAATTAACTTGAATATTTAAAACTTTGTGGATGATTAATTAAAACTATAGCAAGTTGTTTAATTAAAGCTAAGTGCTGTGAGTAGTGTCCGGGGAAGAAGATGAGAGACAATGCACTACAAACACAAAGTTTTATAGTGGTTCGGAGCTAACCCTTGCTCCTACGTCCACTCCCCAAGTCTCACTTGGGAATTTCACTATAACCCCTTGGATTACAGCCGGTTGTTTTGCAAGCTCACAACCAAACTTGTTGTTTTACGAGCTCACAACGAACTCGGTCGGTTTTCCAGGCTCACCGACTAGAACCAACCCCGATTGTTTTCCCGGGCTCACAATCAAACCCTTACACACGTTGGTTTTAACTTGGCTCACCAACCAACCTTAAACCCCTTGATTCAATCCCCGATTGAATCAAGTAAATACAAGAGATAGAAGAAAACAGAAAATAGCTTCTCAAAAGCAGATTTAAAACAATATAATCTAAAGGAGTTAGAAGCCCTCAAACGCTTTTAAGCTGGTGAAGAGGTATGGCTTCTGAACTCCGGTCTCCTCTTGAAAGAGTGGTCGACTTGAATGCAGGAGGAGGAAGCTTTGATTGTTGGGAAGAAGTTGTTGGAGCAGTAAATGCAGATCTCCCCTTTTTCGTTAAGAGCACTTGGAGAGCTTGAAACTTGAATGCTTGGAGTGGAATGTCTGTTCTCTGCCTTGCTACAGTCCTCTGTGGCTATTTAAGCCAACCCCCACGGAAACTAGCCGTTACTCTGCTTTTTCTGCCGTTCTGCACACTCTGCGCAGCCTGACAATATGACCGTTGGTGGGTTGGAGTCGACTCGCGCGATCAGGAGTCGACTCGGCTGTAGGAGTCGACTCAGCTTTTCCGGAGTCGACTCGGCAACTGTTCCAAATTTGAATTAAAGTTGCCGTTGACTGGGAGTCGACTCGTCTTGACCTGGAGTCGACTCGCCAACTTCTGGAGCTGACTGGCAATTTTGGAGTCGGCTCATCCACTGAAGTCCGTGGATCCAATTTTGAATTTTGTCCACTCGAGTCGACTCGACTGTCCTGGGAGTCGACTCGAATCTCAGAGCCCGAACTCCCGATTCTCTGTCTTTTGGCTCATCCAGTCTTGGAGTCGACTCGAACTTCCTTGGAGTCGACTCGGCTCTCAGTTTCCGAAAGTTGGTCTTCTGCCTTTTGACGTGAAGCTTGTCTTGGAGTCGACTCGAGCTGTCTGGAGTCGACTCGAATCTCAGAGGCAGTAACATGGTCTTCTGTCTGTTGATGGTCGCTCAGTCTCGGAGTCGACTCGCGTACTGCGGGAGTCGACTCGAATCTCAGAGTCCGAAAATCGTTCTCTGACTTTTTCTTTGTGTTCCTCTGAGAGTCGACTCTTACCTTCTTTGGAGTCGACCTGCCAACCATCGGAGTCGACTCGCGTTCCACTGGAGTCGACTCGAATCTCAGACCCGAAAACTGCTCTCTGACTTTTCTTTGTGTCTCTTGGAGTCGACTCTTACTACCCTGGAGTCGACTCGTTGAACATTGGAGTCGACTCGCGCACTTCAGGAGTCGACTCGTTGACAGGTTCTGAGTTGAGCTTTCTGTTCTTCTGTCTGTTCTCAGTCGGAGTCGACTCGTACATCTGGAGTCGACTCGAGCTCGTGCCAGTGAACTTGATACGCTTGGAGTCGACTCGTGATACTCGGGAGTCGACTCGAGTCTCAGATTTGGTTCAGCAGACTTCTTAACTTATCCAAAATACTATGAACCAAGTCTAGAACACTTGGACAGGATTTTCACTGAAACACTCAATTGAATTCATTAGTAATCACAAGATATACTCAAATGCTTTGAGCTCATCAAAATCAAATGGGGTTTTAATCAATCACTCCACAATCTCCCCCTTTTTGATGATGACAAAACTTTGAGTATATGTAAAATGAATTGCTCATAAAACAATGAATAAAATCCATAAATGAATTCAAATGTCTGATAATTTAATTTATCCAAGTTTGAAAGGAGTGAAACATTAAATTTCGGAGTTAAAGCTCCCCCTTTCATTTGGAATTATATAAGCCTTCATATTATGCAATCAATTGTTTGGCTTATATGTCATTAATGATTTAGCTTGATTAAAATTCAGATTCTCCCCCTCAACATATGCATTCAACTATGTTTTGATTCTCTGAATTTCCTTTTAATGCTTTGAAGTTTTTGAACTGAATTTTTTTTTAGAGGAAAATCTGTCAATTTGTTCTTGAGTAGGATTCAGCTAATCTCCGAATATCCCTTGAATAGATTCTGGAGATTACTCCATTAGGAGCCCCAAAAGAGAGATAATGAGCCTCGAGGTACCGAATCCACTTAGAACAAATTTGTGTGTGTTTTAAGAGTTTATCTTTTTATTTATTTCCATTGATTTCTTTTACATATTTTTTCATATTTCTCCCCTTTTACATATTTTATACATATTTCTCCCCCTTTTTGTCATCATACCAAAAAGGAGGTAATCACACACAATCAATGGCACAACCAATCATCAAATGGCACATAATTGAAGATAAAATGTCTACTCATTGTATTGATATGAATGTGAATACATTGAGAATACAATAAGTAAAGCAAACAAGACAAAACACAACTCAAACACATCTATGTCCTCCTCGAGGATGAAGCTCCCCCTCTCGAGGATGCATCTCCTCCTCTGGAGGGTGGCTCCTCCTCTCGAGGATGTGGCTCCTCCTCTCGAGGATGGTGCTCCTCCTCTCAATCGGCTCTGCTCCATGAGGAGGGTGACTGCATCTGTCACATGTCCGAGCTGCGTGATAATAGACGTGGTGGCTCTGCTATGTGTAGTGGAGAGCTCTGTCACCGACGCCTGAAGCCCAGTCACCGATGTCTGAAGTGCGTCCAGCTTGTCGATGAGTACATTCGACAAGCGCTCGGCCCCCTCGGTGGTGGTGTGCATGTCACGACCTATCTCCTCTCGCATCTGTCGAGTGGAGCTCGTGACCTCACTCATGCTGTGGAACTGGGCCTGGACCAAACTCCGGACATTGTAGATCTCTTCCCGTACATGAGCCGTCATGTCAGTCACGGCTGTCAAGGAAGGGACCAACTGAGAAGATGGGTGCAGGAGGAGCAGGCACCGACCTCGGAGCTCCCGAAGCAGCTCATCCTCAGATCTCGGACGATCTCCTGCCGCAGCTCCCGGAGCTGCTCTGTATCAATCCGGACCTCCATAGATGGTGGCCGAGGAGGAAGGTCCGGCGGAGGTGGTAGGAGCAGGAGGAGTGGATGGAGGTCTGGATGGTCTGGAAGGTCTGGGTAGTCTGAATCTGGCTCAGGACTGGGTGAAGGTCTGGTGGTCTGAGCAGTGAGTAGACTTCCTAACCCAGATCCCTTCTCTCTTCCGAAACCCCATCCTGTGCATAGTCCCCGTACATAAGCGATCAGTCCATCGCAAGGCACGAGAGGGTTCCCTCTCAGGAATGGGAATCTCGTACTCCCTAAAAGAAGAGTGAATAACATCCCGTATGGGAGTGAGCCTAGGTCTATCTAGGGGCTCACACATATACCTATAATGAGTTTGGGAAGTTGATCGGGGTGTCCTGAAGATATAAGACATAATAGCTAGTCCCTCTCATTACAAAATCAAATCTCCCTGTCTTAGGGAAGATGGACCTGGACAGAATACTCAAAAGGATTCTCACTTCAATAGGAAGTGAGCTAGCAGATACCTCGTCTAGGGGGACTGAGGTGGATGCCCTAAGACGACCGTAAGGGCCTCAACTCTATCCTCAGGGTGTGCGGGAGCCACCCCTACTAATGGAAGGTGAGGATATGGGCAATGAGTCCTCCGTGACACGCAACGGGACACCTACTACCGTGCCCTCGATACCTCCATCTCCCCGATGGACGGTACTGTAAAACTCTTGAACTAGGCCAGGATAGTGGGAAGGTCCAAGGTGAGGAAGTACTCTAGGCCCTGGGCTCTAAGCCTATCGCCTATGGTGAACCCTTCCCGGGAGAGATAGTCGAAATCGACAACCTCCCGGAGGTGACGGCCTTCCCGGCCAACGGCCTCGGGAACCCCTAGGCGGGGAACGAGCCGGAGGTGGTTGCCTCGCGGGATCGTGCCGCGCCTTGGAGCGCCGCTCGGGACCGGCCTCGGGACGGGACCTCTTCCTAACACGGTCTTACGAGGCATCTTGACCTAAACGGGAAGAAAATACCTAGAGGACGGTGAAGGACCGACAGAGGAAGCTCGGGACGGACCGGAAATGACCTAGGAACGGACGGAAACTCAATGTCCGGTGAAAATCGACGGAAAAGGTTGGAGACGATCGGGGATGACCTAGGAGTCGGCTCTAGGGCTTTGTGAACAGTGGCGGCTTGAGGAAAAGTGTTTGCGAAACGACAAACCTAGGGTTAAAAAGTCGGATCCCGACTGCGAGTCGACTCCCTGAGTCGCGAGTCGACTCGACCTCGAGTCGACTCCAGAATATGCGCGAGTCGACTCTCTTAGCGCCTGTAGACTTCGAGTCGACTCCCGACATGTGCGAGTCGACTCCCCCTCAGCTGCCACTTTGCGAGTCGACTCCCGCAAATGCGCGAGTCGACTCCCCCTTAGGAGCCGGCTCTGAAACTTACTCGAGTCGTCTCTAACCTTGGCACGCACCTAAAAACCATGCATAATCGTGCCAAATGAGGGAAAATCACCTAATTAAGGACTGATTTGATGATCTGATAGAAACTCTATTTTAACCTCATTCTAATCATCAAAATCAATTAATCTAGTGAAAACTCCCACTAGGATGGATCAATCACTCCTAATCCCCTCTAAGCACACTAAACCTCTCTTCACTTAGGGGTTTTGTAAAAATGTCTGCTAATTGATTATCAGTACAACAAATTGGAGTGACACATCACCATTCAATACATGATCTCTTATGAAGTGATGTCTTATCTCAATGTGTTTAGTTCTTGATGTTGAATTGGATTTTTAGTTAGATTTATGGCACTTGTGTTATCACAATTAATGGGATTTTATCTTGTTTAATGCCATAATCTTCTAATTGTTGTTTAATCCATAAGATTTGAGCACAACAACTCCCGGCTGCAACATATTCAGCTTCTGCAGTGGATAATGCAACCGAGTTTTGTTTCTTGCTAAACCATGAGATTAGGTTTTCTCCTAGAAATTGACAGACCCGCTGGTACTTTTTCTATCAAGCTTACATCCAGCGAAGTCTGAATCTGTGTACCCTATTAAGTTTAGGCTAGATTCTTTAGAGTACCACATAGCCCTATGTTCTTAGTTCCTATTAAGTATTTAAAATTCTCTTAACTGCAGCTAGGTGTGATTCTTTAGGATTAGCCTGATATCTAGCACACATGCACACACTAAACATAATATCAGGTCTACTTGCAGTAAGATACAGTAAAGACCTATCATACCTCTATAAAGTTTTTGATCTACAGATTTACCTGATTCATCTTGGTCTAATTTGCATGATGAGCTCATGGGGGTGCTGATTGACTTGTTTCCCTCCATATCAAACTTCTTGAGCATCTCCTTGATATATTTTGCTTGATTGATGAAGATGCCTCCTTCAGATTGTTTGATTTGAAGCCCGAGGAAGTAGTTCAGCTCTCCCATCATGCTCATCTCAAACTCACTCTGCATCAAATCAGCAAACCTTCGCAGAGGCGATTGTTAGTAGCACCGAAAATGATATCATCAACATAAATCTGTACTAATAACATATCCTTATTTTTCTTTTTCAGAAATAATGTTGTATCTACATTTCCCTAGAGAATTCATGTTCTAATAGGAATTTACTAAGTCTCTCATACCATGCTCTAGGTGCTTGTTTTAGTCCATAAAGTGCTTTGTTCAGTTTATACACATGATTAGGGTATTGATGATTTTCAAAACCAGGAGGTTGTTCTACATACACCTCCTCATTAATAAATACCCATTTAAAAAGCACTTTTACATCCATTTGATATAGTTTGAAGTCCTTAGAGCATGCATATGCTAATAAAGTCTAATAGCCTCAAGTCTAGCTACGGGAGCAAAGGTTTCATCAAAATCTATGCCTTCTTCTTGATTATAACCCTTTGCTACTAGTCTAGCCTTATTCCTTATAACAATTCCATTTTCATCTAGCTTATTTTTATATATCCATTTAGTACCTATAATTGGATATTCAGAAGGTCTCTCTACTAGATCCCACACTTTGTTTCTAGTAAATTGGTTTAGTTCTTCTTGCATTGCATTTATCCAATTTACATCATTTTCGGCTTCTTCTATATGTTTGGGCTCAAAGTGTGAAACAAAAGCTAGATGGTTATTCAAATTCTAAGGATGCTCTAGTCCTAACCGGTTGAGATGGATCATCTAGAATTAGTTCCTTAGGATGCCCGTGAGCATACCTCCAAGCTTTAGTTAGCCCATGATCCACAATAGGCTCTTGGCTTGATGATTCTCCTTCAATCAACTTTTGATTATCATCTTGTAATCCCATCTCATCTATCTTTTCTTCAAGTATTTCAATATCATCATCAAAATTAACCTTCTTACTAGATGAGATGTCACTAGAGTCATCAAAAACAACATGTATAGATTCTTCTATAACTAGGTTCTTTTATTAAAGACTCTATAGGCTTTACTAGTTGTAGAATAACCTAAGAATATTCCTTCATCAGATTTAGGATCAAATTTCCCTAGATTATCTTTCCCATTATTATGTACAAAACACCTACATCCAAAAACATGAAAATAATTAACTTTTGGTTTTCTGTTTTTCCACAGTTCATAAGGTGTTTTCTTTATAATGGGTCTTAATAAACTCTATTTAATATATGGCAAGAAGTATTAATGGCTTCTCCCCAAAAGTACTTAGGGAGGTTACTTTCACATAACATAGTTCTAGCCATTTCCTCTAGAGTTCTATTTTCCTTTCCACAACTCCATTTTGTTGTGGTGTCCTAGGTGCAGAAAAATTATGGGTTATCCCCTTTTTACTACAAAATTCTCAAATAATTGATTTTCGAATTCGGTACCATGGTCACTTCTAATGGCTATGACTGAAGACTCTCTAGCATTTGTTACTTCCTTATGGAATTTTTAAACATAGAAAATGCTTGATCCTTATGTGCTAGAACATGACCCATGTGTACCTAGAGTAATCATCTACTATAACTAGACCATATTTATTTCCACCTAGGCTTGTTGTTCTAGTTGGACCAAATAGGTCCATGTGTAATAATTCTAGAGGCCTAGAGTAGAGACACATTTTATGGATTTAAAGAGTTCCTAGATTGTTTGCCAAATTGACATGCTTCACATATTTTGTTCTTTTCAAATTTTAATTTTGGCAAACCTATCACGGAGTCTCTTTTAACTAATTTAGTTATTGTGTCCATGCTTGCATGACCTAACTTACGGTGCCATAACCAACTAGCATCATTATCTTTAGTTTCATTTACAACTAGACATTGGTTATGTTTTGCAAGATCTTCTAGGTCTACAACATATACATTTCCACGTCTAATCCCTTTAAAAACTAAACTATTATCATTAGGATTTGTTATAATGCATAGTGATGGTTTAAACATAACATCATATCCTTTATCACATAATTGACTAATGCTTAACAAGTTATGCTTAAGACCATCAACATATCTAACATTATCTATAAAAGTAGAAGGGGTGATTTGAACTTTACCAATACCAATGATGTGACCTTGGTTGTTGTCTCCAAACGTCACAGCACCTCCCTTCTTAGCTTCAAGGGTGAAAAATTGTCTTTATCACCCGTCATGTGCCTTGAGCAGCCACTATCCAAATACCAGCATTTTTGTTGACCTTGGCTGCAAGACACTCCTACACAAGCAAATCATGTCATCTTAGGTACCCAAGTTTTCTTGGGTCCTTCATGGTTAGTCAAGTTGGTTCCTTTTGGAACCCATACCCTTTTAATTTTTCTTTTAGTTTTACTTTTCCTATAGTCACATGCATTTGCTTTATGTCCTATATTCCACAACAAAAAGCAGTTATTTTCTTAGTTTTATTTTCCAGCTTTAACAAAGAAGTTACTAAGAAGTTTTTGTTTATTTTTGGTTTATACCCTAAACCCGCTTTATTAAATACGGCTCGTTGACTTTAAGTATCATGTTTAACTTTTCAGAACTATATGTAAATTTTTCAACTAAGGGTTTGTATTTGTTAAGTTCTTTAGTTAATGTTTGATTTTCTGCTTTTAGATCATTAGTTCTTTTGTAGATCCTTGTTTAAGATTTGTTTATGGTTTTTAAGTTCTGAAAGTTCCTTAGTTAGTTTTTCATTATCTTTAGTTAAGGTGTTAGTTTTCTTAATTAAGAGTTGGTTGCTTGTCTTAAGTTCTAGATTTTCTTTGGTGATAGATCTTATCCTTAATTAAGAATCATACTTACGGATATAAGTTTGGTTAGTTACTTTTAGCTTTTTTTAACATTTAATCCTTATATTCAATCATTAATTCATTAAACGCATCATAAAGTTCATCAAATGAAAAATCAAGTGCGTATCGGAAGTTACCTCATTTTCGTTGGCCATGAAGCAAAATTGGCCTTCTCTTCTTGTTCTTCATCCGATGATGAGGATGATGCGTCGGAGTCCGATAGGGTGGTGACAAGGGCTTTCTTCTTCTTCTTGTACTTGCTGCTCTCTTAGTAAGGGACACTCAGCTCGGATGTGTCCCGGCTTTTTGCACTCATAGCACCCAATCCCCTCTTTCCCTTTCCTTACCTTTGTCCTTGCGGTAGGAATTTGAGGGGCCTCTCCTTTGATGATAGGACTTCTTGTGGTTGATGAATTTCTTGAACTTGCGCACAAGAAGAGCCTCACCACCATCTTCCTCATCTTCTTCTTCTTCACTGCTGCTACTGCAAGACAAGTCCTTGTTAGAGAAGTAGATTTTAAAGCTATTACCTTTTTCTTATGGGAGGACTCTTCCTCGTTGTGTTGTTTCATGGTAGCTCGTGCGTCATAAGGGATCCAAGAGCTCTCAAGTGGAAGCTTGTTCAAGTCTTGGCTTCTTGGATTGCCGTCACTTTAGCTTCCCACGACCTTGGTAGACACCGAAGGATTTTCCTGACAAGTTCACTGTTAGTATAGTTCTTGCCAAGGCTTTTTAGGCCATTGACAATATCAGTAAACCTAGTGAACATGCATGTGATTGTTTCTTAGAATCCATTTTAAATAGTTCATATTTATGAACCAAAATATTTATTTTGGACTCTTTGACTTGATTCGTGCCCTCATGGGTCACTTCAAGTCTGTCCCAAATCTCTTTTGCAGAATTGCAAGTAGAGACCCTATTGAATTCATTACGGTCTAAGGCACAATAACACATTCATAGCTTTAGAGTTTAATTGTGCCTTCCTCATGTCATGTTCATCCCTCCATTTCTAGTTTGGGTACCTTAACACCATCTACATATGGATGGGATGTATGGCCCATTTACTACAATGGTCCACATCTCATAGTCTTGGGCTTGGATGAATATTCTCATCCTAGCCTTCCAGTATGAGTAGTCAGATCCATTGAAGAAAGGGGGTCTTTGGGTGGACTGACCCTCAATGTGAGAAGATCCAAATGGGGTTGTCATTTTGATCTTTTAACTCTTGAGTGGAAGAGTTTTTGGCTCTGATACCACTTGTTGCCCAGATAGACAACCCAAGAGGGGGGGTGAATTGGGTTTTAAATAATTTAATATTTAAAACTTTGTGGATGATTAATTAAAAACTATGCAAGTTATTTAATTAAAGCTAAGTGCTGTGAGTATGTGGGGAGAAGATGAGAGACAATGCACTACAAACACAAGTTTTATAGTGGTTCGGAGCTAACCCTTGCTCCTACGTCCACTCCCCAAGTCTCACTTGGGAATTCACTATAACCCCCTTGGATTACAGCCGGTTGTTTTGCAAGCTCACAACCAAACTTGTTGTTTTACGAGCTCACAACGAACTCGGTCGGTTTTCCCAGGCTCACCGACTAGAACCAACCCCGATTGTTTTTCCGGGCTCACAATCAAACCCTTACACACGTTGGTTTTAACTTGGCTCACCAACCAACCTTAAACCCCTTGATTCAATCCCCCGATTGAACCAAGTAAATACAAGAGATAGAAGAAAACAGAAAATAGCTTCTCAAAAGCAGATTTAAAACAATATAATCGTAAAGGAGTTAGAAGCCCTCAAACGCTTTTAAGCTGGTGAAGAGGAATGGCTTCTGAACTCCGGTCTCCTCTTGAAAGAGTGGTCGACTTGAATGCAGGAGGAGGAAGCTTTAATTGTTGGGAAGAAGTTGTTGGAGCAGTAAATGCAGATCTCCCCTTTTTCGTTAAGAGCACTTGGAGAGCTTGAAAACTTGAATGCTTGGAGTGGAATGTTGTTCTCTGCCTTGCTACAGTCCTCTGTGGCTATTTAAGCCAACCCCCACGGAAACTAGCCGTTACTCTGCTTTTTCTGCCGTTCTGCACACTCTGCGCAGCCTGACAATATGACCGTTGGTGGGTTGGAGTCGACTCGCGCGATCAGGAGTCGACTCGGCTGTAGCAGGAGTCGACTCAGCTTTTCCGGAGTCGACTCGGCAACTGTTCCAAATTTGAATTAAAGTTGCCGTCTTGACTGGGAGTCGACTCGTCTTGACCTGGAGTCGACTCGCCAACTTCTGGAGCTGACTGGCAATTTTGGAGTCGGCTCATCCACTGAAGTCCGTGGATCCAATTTTGAATTTTGTCCACTCGAGTCGACTCGACTGTCCTGGGAGTCGACTCGAATCTCAGAGCCCGAACTCCCGATTCTCTGTCTTTTGGCTCATCCAGTCTTTCGAGCGAGTCGACTCGAACTTCCTTGGAGTCGACTCGGCTCTCAGTTTCCGAAAGTTGGTCTTCTGCCTTTTGACGTGAAGCTTGTCTTGGAGTCGACTCGAGCTGTCTGGGAGTCGACTCGAATCTCAGAGGCAGTAACATGGTCTTCTGTCTGTTGATGGTCGCTCAGTCTCGGAGTCGACTCGCGTATTGCGGGAGTCGACTCGAATCTCAGAGTCCGAAAATCGTTCTCTGACTTTTTCTTTGTTCCTCTGAGAGTCGACTCTTACCTTCTTTGGAGTCGACCTGCCAACCATCGGAGTCGACTCGCGTTCCACTGGAGTCGACTCGAATCTCAGACCCGAAAACTGCTCTCTGACTTTTCTTTGTGTCTCTTGGAGTCGACTCTTACTACCCTGGAGTCGACTCGTTGAACATTGGAGTCGACTCGCGCACTTCAGGAGTCGACTCGTTGACAGGTTCTGAGTTGAGCTTTCTGTTCTTCTTCTGTTCTCAGTCGGAGTCGACTCGTACTATCTGGAGTCGACTCGAGCTCGTGCCAGTGAACTTGATACGCTTGGAGTCGACTCGTGATACTCGGGAGTCGACTCGAGTCTCAGACATTGGTTCAGCAGACTTCTTAACTTATCCAAAATACTATGAACCAAGTCTAGAACACTTGGACAGGATTTTCACTGAAACACTCAATTGAATTCATTAGTAATCACAAGATATACTCAAATGCTTTGAGCTCATCAAAATCAAATGGGGTTTTAATCAATCACTCCACAGGTTCTGGATCTGATCTAATCAAATCTGACTCAACTGGTTCAGTAGATAGTGTCGGATCTTCTACATGTTGAACTTCCTTAAGCTCAACATTAGAGCTTTTAGTTCCTTCACTGAGGAATTCTTTCTCTAAGAAAACAGCTCTATTGCTTACGAACAACTTTTGTTCTTCAGTAAAGTAGAAGTAATATCCTTTAGTTTCTTTAGGATATCCAACAAAGAAATATTTGTCAGACTTGGGTTCAAGTTTGTCTATTTTCAAATATTTTACATACGCTGGACACCCCCAAACCCTAAAGTGAGAGAGCATCGGCTTACGTCCAGTCCACATCTCATGCGGTGTTTTATTTACAGACTTACTTGAAACTTTATTTAGAATGTAGCAGGCTGACTCAAGTGCATATCCCCAAAAGAATATGGGCAGACTCGCAAACCCCATCATGGATCGAACCATGTCTAACAGAGTTCGATTTCTTCTTTCTGATACACCGTTATACTGTGGTATACCAGGAGGAGTCCATTGGGAGAGAATCCCATTCTCTCCTAAATATGTCAAAAACTCATTGGAAAGATATTCGCCTCCTCGATCTGATCGAAGAGTTTTAATACTCTTTCCAGTTTGTTTTTTACTTCATTACGATATAATTTGAATATTTCAAATGATTCAGATTTATGTCTCATTAAATAGACATAACCATACCTAGAAAGGTCGTCTGTAAACGTAATGAAATATGAATACCCACCTCTAGCATTTGTGCTCATTGGCCCCCATACATCAGAATGTACAAGGGTCAATAAATCACTGGCTCGTTCACCTTTTCCGGTAAAAGGTGATTTGGTCATCTTACCAAGAAGACATGACTCACAGGTTGTCAATGATTCACAATCATTAACATTGAGGATTTCCTCTTTACTTAATCTGTTCATCCTGTTCTTGTTAATATGACCTAGCCTATGATGCCAAAGGTAGACATCCGTGACATTATCTATTCTAGGACGCTTACTTGACGTGTACATTACATCAACAAGTTGTGATAACAAGTAGATGCCATTGCTCAATTTTCCATTTATTACAGTAACACCATTCATAATGATATCACAAGAACATTTTTTATTAAAATTTCATAACCATTCATGGCCAAAAGGCCTATGGAAATTACATTCAATAAGAATATAGGACAATAGTGACAATCACTCAAAATAACTAAATTAGAATTGAAAATAAGTTTGAGATTTCCTAAAGCTAGAACTGGAACAGATCTTCCATCTCCAACATTCAGAAATCTCTCGCTGTTTTCAAATCTCTCATTGACCTGAAGTCCTTGCAATGAATTGCATATATTAAACAGACTTCCAGTATCTAATACCCAGGTCGAATTATCACATATAGAGAAATTACAAGGTGTTATCATATAAATACCTTGATCAGCAACTGATTGCCCTTTTCTCTTGCTTAGCCTGTTCGGGTCAAGTGAGGTAAGTACTGAGGACAATTCCTCTTCCAATGCCTCTGCTTCTTACAATAGAAGCATTCTGCCTAACTTTGGTCATCCTTAATCCTTTTGGTCTGACTATGCTGAGTTTTCAGCTTTCTATACCAATTATTGAAGTTGGGACCAGTCAACTTGTCATTATCCAATAATGAGCGAAGTGAAAAACTTGTGGCCATTTCTACATAAAAGAAAATTTGGCTATTAGTATATGAATTGACTAAACACAGTAGACTTGGACTTTAGTCTAAAGATACTCCCACTATTTTATACAAATTGGTAGCCTCTACCTCCAATTCGAAAAATTACTCCTAATTCTTTAGTAGGCACTAGAACCCAATAGATCGCATATAGGCCGAGTGTGGCTCGGCTAACCCATATGCACCTATTGGTAGTTCTAAACCAGTTGCTTCACCAAGCAACTTCTAGTGATAATTTTGCCCTAGGTTCTTCGGCAGGCGTGTGGCGCCTCCACCGAATATCCTAGTCAGGCCAACCATTAAATGATAGGTTAAGTCTAATCAACTAATAGACGATCAAGCCCAAGTGTGGCTCGGCTCACCTGACCGCCTATTGAAGGTACACTTAACTCATCATATATTGAATGACAATTCCAATGCTTGATAAGTACCAGGCGTGTCGCGCCTCCAATAATTATCAAAACATTGGACCCATTATCACCCAACTTAATGGAGGTTATGACCTAGTTATCTCCATAACCATTTTATTTTAAGGACCTAATAATTTTAGAGGATTTCTTAATTAGGATAGATAAGAAGATCCGGTTAGTCTAATTTCTCCCACTGACTTCACCAAATCAGATTAGACTCAAACCGGTTAAGGAGGCACTAAATCAGTCAAACTTATTTTTCTTATAGGCATGGGCTAACTCGAATCATTAAGTGATCCAATCAAAATGTGATTGACCATGTCGGCCAGGTAAGTGAGATCGGTGGAAGGGATATGCCATTAACTCGACAAAGACGAATCAGTGCGAGTAGCTCCCAATTAAAAACCACCGGTCAAAACTGCCAAACTTACCTTAGACACCGACTGGTTAATCAATTTCGATTTGATTACTCAAATGACTCGGGCTACACCTCTGAGCCTAAATCAAGTTCCATCTTGTCTAATCAAAGATATGGACTTGATCCATCTACAACTATTGTAAATTGATCTAGAATTTTCTTGACCTAATCTAGTTACTAATTAATTAGATTTGATCAATTAATTCTATTTGTCCATGTATGATTCTAATCTTAGGTCTAACCCAATCCTAGAAACTTGATTCAAGCTAACCCATAGACCCTGACTCCAAAATAAAATATTGATGTGGATTAATACCTTTTATGATGGAAGAAACTTATGGATCTGATCTTTGACTTCGCAGCCACGCACACGAATGGCCTCTATGAGAAGTACATGCGAAGCCCTAGGTAGATCATCTTCCGCGGGAGTGCTAGCTGTTAGATGTATGCCCTAGAAGCCAATTTGGCTGACACATTGTTGATTCTAGGGACATAATTTGTACTTGACTATTTATTATTGAATAAATAAAGGCATCTTTTCATTCATATTGTTTATGTGTCTATGAATCGTCCAAGAAATTAATAAGATGATGATACATATTCTCAAGAGTTGAGAATTTGAGCCATGTATCATTGGTGATTAATTTCTAAATGCTCCTGATCAATGGATCATCACGAGGACGGTGATCGATCCGATCAGTGCACAGATCACTTTCCTTCTGGATGGACGAGACTTGAGTCCACAGTGTAGGGACACTGAAGTGATAGTGCAGGTGCTTGTTAGAGAACAAGGGTACTGAGCGTGACCAAGACAAGAAGTCACTTGGATATCTATCCACTCGTCAGTGACTTGCTTGATGTTGCAGTAGTGTGACTGGTCCTTTGACCTGCGGTGCTTCGGCTACTCACAGTGAGGTTATTGTAGTTTGACTGCACACATACATGGTCTCTAGCCATATGGGTCCATGCAGTGTAGATTAGCTGCAGTAGGTTCACTGTAGGAGTAGGGTATGCACCTATAAGGAATCTATCGACCTTGATAGAAAAGGAGTGATCCTATGTGATTTGTTAGACTGAGTTCTAAGACCTTGGCCAGGGCAGTAATATAAAGTGAAAAAGAGTTTTCCACTATCGAACTCAAGTCGAACAAATCTTGACATATGACAGACGATAGGGTTTGACGAGTTGTCCATGACCTCCGTCCTGTAGGGACCACGATAGTAGGACTGTATCACATGTTAACTGCACCTAGAGGTTCATCATTCCATTCTGCTGGGTAGCCACTACATGCTGCTAGGTGTCACTGGTGGATGGTGGGACTCATAGGGATTATCTTGATGATCGATAAACCCTAATGAGTTGAGTTGGAATCGTTCCAACCCATTGAAAGAGTTTTCAATGATATAGTGATAGAGATCACAATATATCTCACTACCAGTCAGAATAGAACCTATGGGTCACACACACTAGAAGTATTGACCGATCCGATGGTTGAAATCGTGATTAGGAATCAAAGAAATCAATTTGATTGATAAGAAGTTGAAGAAGGAACAAAGGGAATTAATTAATTGGACTTAAAACACAAATCCTACTTCGGTAGGATTCCTAGAGTCCTAATTGGATTAGGACTAGGAATCCTAGTTGGAGTAGGACTGGGATCCTATTTGGAATAGGATTCCTACAATTCTAATGAGATTAGGAATTTTGAATTGGATTCCTACTTGGAGTAGGATTCCTAGAAATCCTAATTGGATTAGGACTTCGGATTCAAATGGGTCCTAATTGGATTAGGACTAAAATTAAACAAATCCTAATTGGATTAGGATTCCTTAAGTCTAAATTAATTAATAATCTAATGAATCAACATGACTCCTAATTGGATTAGGATTGAAGAGTTCAATTGAGTCATGGTTCATTCAAGTCCTAATTGGATTAGGACTAGCGTAGATTAAACCCAATATGGTCAATCCTAATTAGATTAGGACTTAACCATAAGAGAGGCACCCAATCCTCTTTGGAAGAGGATTAGGCAACACAAGAAGGAGGGATCACGCCCCTCCTCCTCTCCTTGTGTGCGGCATGAAGAGAGGGGCCGGCGCCCCCTTCCCTCTTTGGAAGATTGTCTTGGAGCTCCTAATTGTTAGGAGCTCCACTCCTTATAAAAGGAGGACTAGGGCCGGCCCCAAGAAAGAAGAGCCCTCTTCCTCCAAGCCGTGGCCACCCTCTCCCTCTCCACCCTTGGTTCAGCCGCCATCAGCAAAGGAAAAGAAAGGAGGCGTCTCCCTCCTCTTGGTCTTCTTCCTTGGCTTCAGCGCGTGTGAAGAGAAGAAGGCTGCGAAGGATTTGATCTTCTTCTTCTTCTTCAAGATCCTTCTTCTCCTCCTCTCTAGTGCAATCAAGAGTTGATTGAAAGAGAGGACATCAGCCATCAAAGCTATCTTTGCAAGGGAGCTAGCACCCGGTGAGATAGAGAGCTTGGATCGGATCCTGCTTCGTGTGGATACCCGTAGAGGCCGGACGTTTGAACGGCTTCAAGCGAACCCTCTTCCAAAACCACGAATTCAGATTTGCGGTGATCATCTACCCGCGCAAGGTGAAGATTTGATCTTCTAATAATTTTTAAAAGTTTTAATTCTTACCTAATTACGAAAGGCTCGAAACAACGTTCATGCGATGAACGTCGAACCCGTGCATGCCGATTCCGCTGCATCTGAAAAATTTTTGAAATATCAGCGGCATGGGCGGGTTCCCAACAGTGGTATCAGAGCCTAGGCTTCGTAGATTAAGGTAAGAATTAAATATCTAAAGGCATATTAGATCTGAAAATTGAATGATCATGCATGCTGAAAAATTCTGTATGCAGATTTTTCAGGGGTGCTGATTTTTTTTTTTTTTGCATGCTGATTTTTATGTGATAAAAAGATGATTCTAAATGCATGTTAATGGGATTACAAAGTTTAGAATCATGATTAGCATGATCAGCGACCTATGTCATGATACAATCAGTTAGTTTTCAGATCTGAAATTATAATTGTTGCATACGGTGATGATCATAGGATTCAAACCCTTTTGGTATCAAATGTAATGACCTGCGATGTGATCTGCGATGTCATGTAATTTTCAGATGCTTGCATGCATCTTGTTTGATGTTTTGAGAGGCCTGCGTGCCTCCTAAAAGAGATGTAAATTATTTTATTTTTATTTTACATCTGGTTATATTTCTGGATGTGATGTACATCAACGATCAAGTTGAAGCAAAGGCATGAGATGAAAGGTGATCTAAGCGGTTGATGGCGATGGGATCAAGAGTTGATCAAGGATCGAATCAAGGAGGCTTGGAACCAATTCAAGAGTTGAAGACCACTTGATCGATTGATGTGCATGTGCTTGTAATACGACCTAATTAGAATCCATGATCATCACCTAGTTAAAGTTTAGCTTTAATTTGATGCTGCGATTATAACTGCCTGTGATGTGCCGTTGCATGTGATGTAAATGCGAGTCGGGTAGATAGGTTTACATGTGATGTAGCAAACCCAATTGAGACCTAAATCAAAACCTCCTCAATCAAGTCGAGAGTGAACCGACATGAGCAAGTCATATTAGATTAATTGATCTAATTGGTGTCTAGGAAGCATGAAAGGTGGTTACTTAATTAGGACCTTACTCTCTGAGTAAGGGGAGCCTCCCACCTGCTTACCTGGCCAATTGTTCGATTACCTCTTATGAAGGCTCAAGTTGCAAACACTAAGACCTGATTAACCAATATTAAGTCAATAGGTCTTCCACTGTAGTAAAGCTGCTAAGGCCTTTCTGATGTTGATTTGTCTCGGCTGGACACAGTGGTCAAGTTGCATCGGGGGGCGGACCTCTCTATAGACATGAGATGTTGTAGGGTAAAAGGTGGGGTTGGGCACCAATAACTGTTAGTGAGGACCCAATGACGACTTTATTCCTACGGTTATACGGTGGGTCTGACTTAACTAAGAAATGGGACCAATAACTGTTAGGTGAGGTCTTCATGGCTTAGAGACCAAGTTACACTGCAACATGCTTGAGAAGCATTGTACAAGAGTGTACACTCATCCATCTATGTGTCACCAATAAACTGTTAGGTGAGGTGGCATGTAAATTGGTGGAACCGCAGTACCCACTAGAAACCCTAGTCGTGTGGGATTTCCGTTTCCCTACCAGGGGAGTGTGAGGGATTCGAAAAAATAGTGGGGAGTTACATTTGTTCTAAAAGACCTTAGAACAGATTAGGATCAAGTACAAAAGTCTAACTAGAATCTTTACTCTCTGCAGATACAATGTCGGCTTCAAACCCTTTGACCCGTATTCTTGAGACCAACCGACTGACCGGAACCAATTACAAAGACTGGCTTAGAAATCTCAAAATAGTTTTGGACTGTGAGAAGATAGGCTACATACTCGATTCAGATATCCCCACACTACCAGCACGTCCTACTGATGTTCAGCGTGAAATGCATAAAAAGTGGTTGGATGATGACATTAGAGTAAAATGCTATATGATGGCATCCATGTCTAATGAACTCCAATGCCAGCATGAAAATATAAAGACTGCTAGGGACATACTGGCACACCTGCAAGAGTTGTATGGTGAGCAGAGTCGCACAGCTCGTTTTGAAGTGTCCAAGAGGCTCTTCAAAGCGAAGATGCGCGAGGGGCAGTCTGTCCATGATCACGGTCTGACCATGATCAAGGACCTAGAGGAGCTTGAGAAGCTCGGTATGGACATGCACAAGGAATTACAAGTGGATTTGATCCTACAGTCACTTCCTGATTCATTTGGTCAGTTTATAGTAAACTACCACATGATAAGATTGAATGCACTAAGACTGAACTAATCAACATGTTGGTAACTGCTGAGGGAGCCTTGAAAGGTTCAAGGGGCAATGTCCTTGCTGCTGAGTTGACTTCTGGTTCCAAGAGAAAGTCTACTGGAAGAAAAAGAAGCCTGCAAAGAAGCAGAAGAAAGACAAGAAGCCAAAGAAGGAAGTTCAAAGAAAAGGCTAACGACAAAGGAAAATGTTTCTACTGCAATGTCGAAGGCCACTGAGAAGAGAACTGTCCTTCATACCTCGAGAGCCTGAAGAACAAGAAAGGTGACACACCTTCAGAAGTATGACTTGCTCATAATTGAAACTAATCTAACGGTTTCTTCTACTTCTAGTTGGGTTATAGATTCTTTCTAGTGCTCATCTGTGCACTACCATGCAGGGTCTAAAGGAAAGTAGAAGGCTGGCGGAAGGTGCGGTAACCCTTAGGTTGGCAACGGGCAAAAGTTGCTGCTGTGGCTGTGGGCACCTACCATCTGCGACTACCGTCTGGATTTAGTTTAATACTTAGAGACTGCTATTATGTACCTGTTCTAGCAGAAATTTGATTTCTGTTTCATGTCTAGCACAGGAAGGTCATGTTTTACATTTGACAAAGACTGCTGTTCTATTTATTTGAGAAATAAAATAGTCGCACGTGTTTTATGATGACAGTCTCTATCATTTACATATGGATGTATCTGTGAATGTTACCGAGCAAGAAGTGATGCCAAAGATCCAAAAGATCCAGAGATGAGATAAACCAAAGATATTTGTGGCACCTCAGACTTGGCCATATTGGAGAGGATAGGATGAACAGAATGGATAAAGATGGGCTTCTCGGCTCATTGACTTCCGATCATATCCAGTTTGCGAGTTCCTGTCTTCAAGGAAAAATGGCTAGACTGCCCTTTGTAGGACATGGGGAGAGGACCACTGAAATACTTACCTAGTACATTACAGATGTATGTGGCCCATTCGATGTGCTGCCAGGGACGTTATTCTTACTTCATTACCTTTACCGATGATTATTCACGGTATGGGTATGTGTATCTTATGAGACACAAGTCTGAATTTTTGAAAAGTTCAAAGAGTTCAAGATGAAGTAGAAAAACAAACTGAAAAACCTCTTAAGGCTCTTCGATCAGATCGAGGAGGAGAATACCTTAGTGGGAATTCCGGGACTATCTCAGAAAACGGTTATAGTCTCACAATAGACACCTCCGGGTACATCTCAACAACGGGGGTGTCAGAAAGGAGGAATCGGACCCTATTGATATGGTCAGGTCCATGATGAGCTTCACTGATTTACCTATGTTCCTTTGGGGAGATGCCTTACTCACAGCGATTATTTATTGAATAGGTTCCCCTAAAATCCGTTCCTACCCACACCGTATGAAATATGGCATGGTAAGAAACCAAGTCTGGGTCATCTCAAAGATTTGGGGAATGTCCGGCCACGTCAACAGACTACAGGCGGACAAGTTTAGAGGCTAGACATAAGTGCTCGTTTTATAGGATATCCTAAAGAGTCATTAGGATACAATTTTTACGTCTCAAGAGGATCACAATGTGTTTGTGAGCCGACATGCCATCTTCTTGAAAATCAGTTTATCCTTGATAGAGGCAGTGGAGAAAATTGAGCTTGAAGAGAAAGTCTCTGAAAAGCAACGAGTCATGGATCCTATTTGAACCCATTCATACAGAGCCAGTACACGATGTCCCTCGACCACCTCGTAGATCTAGTAGGGCCTCCCATCCTCCCGATAGATACTTAGGTATACTAGAAGAGGATACCGAGGAAAATGTTTCTAGTGGGAGATAGGGATCACATACAGGATCCCAAAACCTACAACGAGGCGATATCTGATATCGATTCCGAGAAATGGCTGGAAGCTATGAAGTCAGAGTTAGACTCC